>NC_000083.6:72221987-72421987 GCF_000001635.26 Mus musculus | reverse complement strand
AGGGCTCACAGCATGAAGAGGGCTGGGTCCCTGGGGAAAACAGGGACAGGAAACAAAGAGCATAAAACTGTAAAGTTGTCCCCAAGCTTTTGGGATTAAAAACTCTCCCATTGTGGGAGCCTGCTGGAGGCTGGCTCTTCACTGCTCCACCTCATAAAACTGTCTGTTCACAGACACTTGGAGGGCTGAGGTGTTACAGAGGAGGGCTCCCTAGCTACACGCATACAGAAACTCAGCATTTCCTGAGTTTATATTTTACACTTCTATACTACTTTTTCTTACATGGGTTTAGAAGTGATTATGCGTTAAAGCGTGCAAACTCGGTGAAAACAATTCCTCTTACTGATAAATAACAGTGCTAATAAGCCAGAGCTGCCAGCATGCATGGGTTGGCAAAGGTATTTAGCCTAAAAGGAGATTTTTCCTTCCCAGATGGATTTGGAACACTGCTTTAGGAAATTTAGTATTTACTTACCACTAATGAGAAATCAGAGCCCGGGAATAGCTATCCTTGTGCCTTTCGTCAGTACAAATGGATAGATGCTGTGACACAGTAGTTCCCGTGTGATAGTTATCCCCTTGGGGTCTTCCCTGCCCCTCCTCCAGCTCTCCTTTGGAGTAGAGATGCAAGCACAGGAGAAAGGATGCTGTGTTCCGTATCCTGCTCAAGCTAGTTCATGCTCATCGAGGCACAGCCTGGACCTGAGGACCAGGTTGGCTTCACACTTACGCTCTGGCTAAAGGCATCCCGTCTCAATTCAAGGTACAAGAAAAGAGCATCAGGAGTCAGCACAGACTGTTTTTACTGTGTGGCCTTGGGCATGATTTATCATTGCTAATTGTTGAGAACCACTAGTCTAAATAGTAGGTAATCGGCAAAGGAGTCGGCCAGGCCACCTTCACCGGGATGCCCTTTACAGCTACAGGGCTGGTAGATCTTTGACATCAGCATCTTTGGTGCTGAGCAACCCCTTCAACCTTTGCAGTCATTGTCACTGTCGTGCATTGTTTCCGTTTGTTCTGGTTCTGGTACCAAGTTCTCTATGACAGATTAAAGAGCATCTTGCCTTCCCTACAGAGATGATACAAAGTGGCATGAGGTAAGACGCTTCTCAAAACATGAAACAATTTGGCCGGGATCAGACTATGTTTTCATGTTCATGCCAAAGGGGACATTGCTATTTCTCTCTCTGTACGCGTAGCAATCAGAGCTATGGTAGAAATTGTCAGAAACCAACCAGAAAAACTTTCTTGAAGTCTGTCAAGGGCACCCAGTTATGGTTCCGTCAAGCTTAAACCTTGGGAAGTTACAGGAAGAAATTGGAAATCGCCCTGGGTAATGGAGAGCCAAATTGGGCCTTAGAGTAGGTAGCAGGGTGACTTATTTTTTAATGTTTCCAACATGAAAGAACACAATTGATTTTTTTCCTCCTTAATCCCTCCAACTCCCTGGCTTTTATTGTTTCTAAAATAAGATAAACCAAGCAGGTGTTATTTCAGCTCTGTAAACAATCTTTATTTTTCTGGCCGATAGGAATAGAAATGTAGCCAGAGACCAGGCTTAGGAGAGAGGAGAGCCAGGCAATCAAGGAAATCATTGATCTTAACTTAGCCGGCTCCATCCACCCTGCCAGTGCTCACTGTGGTCGCACGCCCCTCCCCCATAACTCACCCTCTGGTCTCTGCCAATACCTCATGAAAGTGCAGAGCCTAAGGCAGAGACATCTTCAAGTGTGTTGGTTCCTCTCTCGGATCAAATCACACTTGTTATTTTGTAAGATTAGTGGCATCTCTGAAATGACTCCACTCTTTCAGTCCAGGCAAATAATTGTCAAATGACTTTATTTTAATGCTTCAGTGCTGGGAACATTCGAGAGGGTGTCTGTTTTATTGTACACTCTGACGTTCCTGACCTGTTTTCTCTTTCCTCTGTATGTGTCTGCCATGGGCATAACCATGTTAGTTAGCATCAAAGGCCTTTTCTGAGTTAGTGGGCAGTCAGCAGGATGTAGACAGGAGAAATGGCCTTAGCAAGAGACGGACACTTGATTTGAAGATGAAGAAGAACGAGAGAGATGGGACATACGACCCCATTCCATCTGGCTTCAAGTGTTTGTGGTAGGTGTGTGTGTGTGTGTGTGTCCCAGAGACTCCTCTTGCAGATCCCCCAGTTGGCTGCTGCTGGAATGTATTCACCCACCCAGCAGGAACCTGTCCCTTCTGCTAGTCCTGAGTCTTAAGGGTCTCAGCCTGGGGTGTGTCCCACATGTCTCTAGCAAGTTAGCTCCAGGCGCCTGCTTTCAGGGATAGTCCTCAGTGTAGGTGTAGTAGTAAAGGCAGAAGCAGGAGACCACACAGAATAAAGGTCCTTAGTGACACCCCTCTTTAAATAAGTGGTTGCTGTTTTGTCCAAAGAAAACTATTTCCCCAAATTTCAAGAGGCAGAAGGGACAAATGGCCATCTGTGGTACCTATCAGCATACCAATGTGCATGCTGGCCTCTAGGCTCCATCAGCATCACTGGTACCTGCTACACATTTCAAAGTCCATGCTAGCATCCTGGCTCTTCTCACCTCTTCCCCAGCCCTAAACTCCATCCTGCTCCCAGGGTCCCTGTCTCCTCCCCGTCCCGGTTCTCCTTATAACTTTGTTATTTTAGGTGTGTAAGAACACGGCTTGGTCTCTTGGTCTCCCTCTCAATCCCCTTCTCTCTACCCCTCCCCCCAGCCATGTTCGGTCTACTCTCTCTCCCTGCTCTGGACTCTTCCAGAAGCCTCTGGCTGTTCTCTCACGGCTACAGTAAAAACCTTCCTCTTATTCGTACCATGGAGCGTCATATCAACAGTTTATACTGTTGCTCTATCTTACCTTAGCCTTCAGAGCCCTATTTTCTTTACTCCTAAAGTGGAGCTAACAAACTATGCTACTCCAGTGTAAAAAATGTTAATGATCGTGGTGCATCACGGTTATTTTTAAATAATTACTGATGAGAATTGGTAGTTCTGGTGATATTTGGTTAGCCCACTTTATGCTCCCAACAGTCGCACATGTGCACTTGCCCAAGAGCTATCTAGATTCACGAATGAAAGACACACACACACACACACACACACACACACACACACACACACACACACACACACACACCAGTTAATTTTAATATGCCTTAACTAGCTTGACTAGCTTAATGGCTGGGCAATTCTAATCCTTCCTGCTAGCACAGACTCCCCTCCTGTACTTCTGAGTTAACATCTTTTAAAATCTGAATTTCATCTCTGCCACCCCAAACACAATTGGGGAAATGCTCGGGGGCCTCTTCCCCTGATTCTCACCTGTCGGCAGGCCTTTAGGTCTGGTCTTTTTGTTCCTCATCATGGTGATCTCTGCTTCCTTTCTCTCCCCCAGTTTCTAGCACTCCTAAACCTCAAATTCCCACCTCAGTCTACCTGCCCAGCCATTGGCCACTGGCTTTTAATTGATGGATCAAAATCCAATTAGGGACAAGGAGCTTCAGCATTTGGATATGCAGAGTCCTGATTTGGGGGGGCCAGATTAATTCAAAGCATTAGAACCAATCCTCAACAGGTAGTAGAGTTTATGTACATTTTAATAACCAAGAATGGCCCTGGTGATTGAACAACAGAGCTGCATATTTGAGCTGTAAAGTGTGTCAAATAAACAAAACAAGAAGACACAGGGTACCTACTCTGCCTCTACCTTGCCCAGAAAGTATTTATGGCCTCAGAATTGACCCTAACAGTTCGTAGGGCAAGACTTTGTATAGATGGCCTTGGGGACTGGGATTCTAAGCTGTCACAGGAACCTGGTGTACTCAAGTGACTCAGAAGGCTCAAAGGAGAGAGGAGTCAAATGCACAGTCTTTATTAGGACTAAGGAAGCAAACAGGGAGGCACACACCCTACAGTCATGACTCTCAATGCGCTTACTACCACTGAGACCATGGGTAGGGTGAACCTAGATAAACCTTCTTCTGAGTCTCTGTGTCAAGGCCACATTACCCTTAGCATTCTGTACAGAGCTTGATGCTGCCTCTTTCCTGAAAAGCCCGTGGAGGCTATTACTTCTTTGCATTGGCTAAATACAGATTGTGATTGCCTGCTTGGGTAGTTTATGGACCGTGGAAGAAGCCAGGACCGTCTTTTCTTTGGAACTGGGGAGTTGGGTGAAATCCTGCCAAGTGTGCTGGTTAGTTTTTGTCAACTTGACACAAATAAGTCCCCTGGGAAAGAAACCTCAGCTAGGGAATTGCTTTCATCAGATTGGCCTGTGGAGACATTTTCTTAACTGCTAGTCGATGTAGGAGGCTCCAGCTCACTGTGGTCAGTACTGTCCCTTGGCCATGGTCCCAGACCATATTAAGAAGCAAGCTGAGCAAACCAGGAGGAGCAAGCCAGTAAGCAGCACTCCTCCATGACCTCTGCTTCGGTTCCTGCTTCCAGATTCCTCCTGCCTTGACATTTCTTTCCCAAACTGTTTTTAGTAGGTGTTTTATCACAGCAACAGAAAGCTCAGTATAACTCGGAGCTTCCTTCCTACCAGCTCAGCTCTCCAGCGAAGTCTTTTATTGAATTAAAGTCTAAGAATTTCTTCAAGAAGGCACAGCCTGTTGCCTACCCCCCCCCCCGGTTTGGTTAGCGATCTCAGGAGAATTTCCGTATCCTGGGGCTGTATTTATTTAACTCTATTATTTATTCTGCACCAAGAGACCATTTTTATTGGTGTGTTTGTTCTCTGAAGGGGATGGTTAGCACTAGGAACTGATGTAAAAGAGCTTCCATCCCCAGACTCCTAAGGCACATCATAATGAAGGTGGGCAGAAGAGCTCCTCTGGCAATTCAAAATGACAGACCCATTCCCTAGAGCAGACTGTCAAAGTGTATATTTCTCAAGAGCAACGTCAATATCATTTGGAAATGTAGTATCTGTGTAAAAACCTTGGTTCCACTCCACCCATTGAATCCAACCCCATCTACTAGATCCCACCCCATCCACTGGATCCCACCCCACCCTCTGGATCTTATTCTTCTCCCTGCATCTCATCCATCCTACTGAATCAACCTCCTGGGCATGGTGTTACCACTTTGTGCTTTAACATGTTGATGTCTTTTAAAGTCTAAGTTAAGGTCCTAGGTAGTCTGGAGGAATGGATGTTAAGTGAGTTATTTCTGAGAACTATTCAGGAGAAGCCCATCAGAGATAACCACTCAGGCATAGTTCAGAGCTAACTGAAAGTCTTTATTCTAGCTGGTGGGACCAGACCCAAATATTCTGCCAGATATTTGGAAACCTAGATGTGGCCCCAAGTGTCCAGAGCATAATTTTGAAGTCAAAACCCAAATTCTGGCATCTTGCTCAGCAGCTGCAATGGGGGCTTGGGGCAGACTTCAAAAAAACAAAGGTTTAATGAAGCTAAAACAATCAGCTAGCTGAAGGAGTTCCATACAAACAAACAGTTTAACAGAAGCTAGAAGTTAACTGGGACATCCAAACCTTGGATTCCAAGAACAGAATTGGGCATTTTTTTTTAGGCTTTTCCATCAAGGAGATCAAATCCTACTTAAACCTGAAATGGCCTCAGCAAAGATACAAGATGGAGGAGCCTCTGCACAGTCTTGACTGGTTGCATTCCCCACTGGTTCTATGGAAATGAGAGACATTGTTGATTCATTTTTTTTTAAATGGGGGCACACTTGGTCCTAAGAACCAGTAACTTAACTGAGTTTATTCTCTATTTGATTTAGTTGGCAGTGCAGTTGAGGATTCAGGGTTCCATTGTTAGCCTGATCAGGGTAAGAACCAACAGGTCCAGATAATGCTGTTAGTAAGGTGTTAAGCCATAGGGATCAGGTAAACAGAAACATGTCTTCTTTCTCCCCACCCCCTTTGAAGTATTCTCTCTCTCTTCTTTCCCCATTTTTCATTTCTCTTCTCTTTCTCTCCACCATCTTTTTTCATCATTTCCCACTGCTTCTTGCCTTCCCCTACTTAAAGCAATTACCCCTGCGTGCACTCTATGGCACTGGCAGCCAGCTACCACAAGATCTTCCTCACCTCTGATTCCTACCTTAGAGCAACAAGGACCAGAGCCCCAAGAAAACCTGCTGAAAGCCAAACTTGGGCCAGGCATTGGCCCAGCTCCTCTAAGCAGGTTCATTTCCTGTGCATAGGAACTGGCCGGGGGGGGGGGGGATTCAGAGCCCTGAACAGTCACCCAGTAGGGTTCCTACCTCTTGCAGCTCTTCTGTTGTTAAAACTAGACAGAAACAAACCAAAATAAATTATTTTGAAATAAAATCAACATTTTGTTCCTTCAACTTAGGTCATAAATCCTGGGCTCATCCCTAGCAACCAAGGCTCAGTTGCCTATGGCAGTTGCAGTGGCTGTCCCTACCCCTACTAGAGTGAGGACTAGAATTGGGACCCTTGTGACCTTTGTTAGCTAACATTTAATCAAGGCCTATATGAGCCGTTCCCTCTTCTCTATTAAGGCATATACCTGGAGAACATATACAGTGTACTTTATCATATATAGACAGTGCAGTATACATAGAGTGGAGGTGTGAGCAGGCATAAAATTATAATCCTTGAAGACCTTTTTCTAGCCAGATTTTCCTATAGCCTGATTTATTGACTTCTGTTCCTTCCCTAGACCCATATGGTCCTATCTCTGGAAGGGACACAGAAGAGCAGAGGTCTACCCAAAAAGTCCACCTCATTTTTCTCAATGTCCATGTCCAGGTTTGGGAACAATAGAGATTGTGTATCCTAGGTCAGTAAACTCCACTCCGTCTTATCTTCAAGGAGTCAGAGGTCATCTGTCATGTCTTCTGAAGTTAAGTGACATAAGGTTGCACCTGTTCATCATGCTTCCAAGGAACTCCTTATGTTGAATACATTTGGAGATATACTTCATTATTTCAGCTCCTTCATTACCTGGATGCTTGTTATAAAGGCAGACTATCAGCCCCTCCCCCAGACTTAATAAGAATCTAGATTTTTTCTTCAGCCTACTTCCTAGGTGATTCATATACACATTCATGTTTGAGAAACATTGCTTTGGACCATATGCCTGAAGCATCTGCTGTGTGGGGGCAGTTGATTCATAGTTTATTCAACACAGTCTTAAGTGGAAAGTGTCATTTTAGGATAGACCAAGGGCCCTTCAAAAAGTATCAGTGTCTCCAGGGTCCTGACTCAGATCTACTGGAGCTCTCATAGGATATAGTTAACAGTCTGATGGGTTCATTGCAAAACACCAAAGAGCTGGGCCACAAATGAGTGTCAACTGAAGGGTACCATGTGGATCTTTTATTATGAGTCTTATATTCCCTTTAACAGGAGAACTCCTAGCGCAGAAAAGATGTCTCAGTCAGTAAACTGTTGGCCATGCAAGCATGGAGACTTGCCTTTGGATCCTTATTAGCCATGTAAGAAACTATTCAATGGTAGACACCTCTAATTCCAGTCCTGGCAGGTAGAGGCAGTCAGCCTCTTGGGCTTTGCTGGCCAGTCTTGCTGGATCATTGAGCTCCAGGTTCAGAGGGAGACTAACTCAAACAATAAGATGGGCAGTGATTGAGTAAGACTCTTGAGATTGACCTCTGGCCTTCATATGTACATGTGCCTACATCACATACACACACAAACACATACATACACACACAAACACACACACACATGGAGGAATGTCCTTGAAAATACGCATCTATATTGTCTCTCATTTTCGCAAAGGAGATAGGTGGGCAGTCTTGTTAGTGTATAGGTCTCCCCTAGCTCAGAAAAGCATCCAATCTGCATTCTCATTATTCATTCCTGTCTTGTCAGTTTAACGTGGGTTTCCTGATGGTTTGTTGAGAGTCCTTTACATCTTAGTATGAATTGATAATAATTTAGCTTTTCTTTGAGTCTTACCACTCTAGGATGAAAAGTTTACTTACCATTGTGTTCTATTACATGCTCTTGTCTTCTGTCAAAGAAACTATGGGCAAAAACAGATGAAAAGACACAGCGATGGGCCTGGGGTTCCGGTAAAGAACCCACAGAACTCCAGAGTGCTGGTCCAGTGTACCTGCACCTACTAACTTCTGAATACTATGGTTTGCTTCTGTTTTATATTCTGAGAAGAAAGCAATTGATCTGAGGGGTCTCTAAGGTGATTTCCACTGCTGAAAATTCTTCGTATTATTTACTGAGTATTTGGGTTGTTCTAGGCTCCATGCAGGACATTGGGCTGGGAAGAAATGTAAAGTGATACCTTGTTTAAAAAAAAAGACCATTAATATTCAGTATCTATTAATTGATGCTGGAAGTTAGTGTAGTGGAAGTTATTCCTTAACCAGTTCATTCCCAATAGCCACCTAGAGGCCTTTTAATATTTCAAAGCTTAAATCTTAGCTGGGCAGACTCTCAACTAGCTCATCTAAATTTATCTGACCATCTAGTGCCATTCAGCCATGTAGCTAGCTATACCTTCCATGACCATCCTTATGTCCATCTCCCTTCATGTCTCATAATGAAAAGGGCATTTCTCCTTATTTTTCTTCCCCAAGTTCCTTTCTCCATCCCAGGAAGTCCCACATTCCACTTCCTACTCGTACTTTAAGTTTGTCTTCTGAGTCAGGGTCTCTATGGAGACCAGGCTGGTTCTCATCACATGATGTATATGTAGTCCAGGCTGGCTTTGAACTTTGGATCCCCCTTCCTTCAGCTCCCTCACGCTGGGGTTACACTATCACATGCAGTTGTATGCATTTACACTTTAGTTCATTTATAGGAAGAAGTGATTTTAATATCCAATACCTATAGATAACTGTTAATGAGATTTTTTTTTAGGTTCAAGTATGGCAGCAGTCTTTCTTAAAAGAACCTGTTCCAAGATAAGTCTTTTTTTAAAATCCCTATGTGGACCATGTTGTGAATGGAGCACTGATTACAGAGAGGGAGCAATCTCTTTTCCTTCCAGTTCCCCAAAGGATAATAAAAAGTGGTCAGGTTAATTCTAAATAAGGAAGACTTCTTTTTTTAATCAGTCATCACTGGGCTCTCATGAACTACAGTTACCTCTCCCTACAATACATGAGACAGGTATAGGAAAAACCAACAGAATATTATCTAAAATCGTGGCTCTCAAACTGTGAGTCTCGACTCATTTGGGGGTCACATATCAGATATTTATATAATGATTCATAGAAGTATCAAAGTTGCAGTTATGAAGTGGTATCAAAATATTTTTATGGTTAGGGTCACCATAACATGAAGAACTGAATTAAAGGGTTGCAGCATTAGGAAGGCCGAGAACCACTGGTCTATTTGAGAATATCTATGGACTTAGTACTTCCCTCAGTTTTCTTTCAACCTTGAGACTCTATAAGCAGGATGGAGATGCATGAGATTTCTGTTCTAAGATCCACCTGGTTTATTCCATCATGCTTTTGTACAAATATCAGGTGTAGAGAGGTTTGCACATGCAAGTTAGATTCCCAACTTCTCTCCAGGTAACAATAACCTTAAGAGTATAACTTTAATGCAAGAGATTGACAAAAAACGTGAGGGCCCCAGAGTATCACAAATATCTCAAAGCTAGTAATCAAGACATTTATAAAACTGGCTTAAAGACCTAGAGAATGGAGGAGGCAGATCCACATCGGGCTTCTCTCTAACCTGTCTCCAGGGTACCTGGGTTGTTATAACAGGTAGAAAGGGATGTTGCTGAGAGAGACACAAGACCAAGTGCTGCATTAAACCAGTCCCTAGATGCGAAGTAGAGAGCTCAGAGAAAAACAGACCAAGTAATTTCCTTATTTTAAGAGGTCAAGCCAAGTTGGATCCTGTTGTACCACTTCTTTTCCTCTTCAGATAATTTAAGATTCGAGAGGCTCATAAATGCCCCACTTATAATTGGGGTATCTATCATCAATATGCAGAGTCCTGCTCTAAATACTAACTTAATGCAAGGACTATGTTGATAGAGATTTGAGTATACAATCCTCGTTTTCAATAAAATATCTTTCAAGTTGATCTTCATCTTTTTTTTTTTTAGACCTTAAAGAAGCCTATAGTGAGATGCATTGTCTATTAGCCGGGAAAGGGGACTGCGGAGACAGACAGACAGACCTCAGCAAGAGTCTTAACTTTGCATGCTCTTATGGCTTCATTCTGTCACTGTGTCAAAGACCATGACTGAAACTTCTTCGTGAAGGAAAGGATTTATTTCATCTTACACATTCCACTCCATCACTGACAAAAGCAGAAACCGCAGAGGAATGTTGTTCGCTAGCTCACTTGGCGGCCATACATAGCTAGTTTTCTTATTCAGCCCAGGATCACCTGCCTAGGGAATGGTGCCAGCCCATAGTGGGCTGGACCCTCCTACCCCAATTAATAATCACAATACCCTCTCCTAGATATACCCATAGGCCAAACAGATCTGGGCAATCCCTCAATTGAGGATTCCTTCTCAGGTGACTCTAGGCTGGGCCATACTTAAAAAAAAAACATGGTTTAAGGTTAGTTGAGTCTGTGTCTGTCTTATCAGAATGTCTTTTTTCTCATCTATAACATGGGACTAATTCTAGTGTCTGTGCCACTGGGTGATTGTGAGGATTCCATAACCTGCTGGAAACCACCAAGCTCTCGGTAATTACCTCATGATTCTCACTGGGATTCTTCTCTGTCGGACCTGCAAATGTGAGCCTGTGGTGTGAGCATCCTAAGGCCAAAAGAAAATGTAAATATTCCACAGCCTTGGACCACTTTCACATTCATTTGCTATGGACTTTCTTCTAACTATAGATACTTGTTTAGCACCTCTCTGTCAGACACCCAGCAGGGGTCAGACATTTGAGTGGAAGTCTACATAGGCACATAATTACAGGCTGGGACAAACACCAGGAAATAGGCAAGCAGTAGGCAGGGATGGGGAAACACACTTTAATAGGATGTTTAAGGACCTTTTAGGGGATGATGTTTCAGCCTTGCCTAGACCATGAAAACGATCTTGTAGATTCTTCCATTCACAAGCAGGGTACACACAACTCCAGCATGAATGTTCTTCCTCAGGTCAGTCTCAGGTTTCTTCTCATCTGTCTAAGAAGGAGAGCTTACCAGATAGCTAGAGGCTTCTCCTAATCTTACCTTGGAGGATGGAGGGTCCAGTCATAGAAACTTCTATAGACATCATCATTTCCAAGGATGACGTTGTTCCTGCTTGCCACTGTGGAAGTAGAACATGTCACAAGAGAATGGTGTGAGGAGCCACGGGTTGGGTAGAAATTGTTACTTTGTTACTTTCAAGTTGAAGGTGGTTAGTGAGGCATACCAGCTACTTTCTTGGGCTTGGTCTCATGGTAAAATGTGAACAGAACTTGTGTTGTCAAGACTGATCTCAAAATGAGACGCTACCTCTAAAGCATCCAGTGCATATCTGTCGAGTGGGAAAGCACAGGAATGTTGGAAACCTAGCCCCCTTTTTCCTTCTCATGCAGAGTAAAAGAATTCTGTGCCATATATTGTGTTTTGGAAAAAAATGTGTCTACAGTATCTTTGTTATCTTTTTCAAAGGAAAATCTAATTCTCCTCGATTGATTGTGGCCTTGCCTGGCTGACTCACTCTCAAGCAGACAATCTCAGTAGACGTAACTCTGAGTGGCTTCTGAGACTAAGTTGGAAATGTGAAATTCCCCTTGGTTCTCTTTCTGTATGCCCATTCTGGGAACCCAAGCACCATACTGTGATGAAGCCAAAGCAACGTGGAAACACAACCTACAGGTACTTCCAACCACAGCCGTACACAGAGTCCCAGCCATAAGCTGCCATCAACCATCAGGCATAGAGTGAAAGTACGTTAAGTTGTCTACAGACCCCAGCCTGATGTGCAACAGATCCTACATGGAACAGAGATGAGCTGTCCTTACCAAGCTTTGCCAAAGCTGCAGAGTTGTCACCTAAATAAATGTCAGATGAGAGTTTTTTGCAAAGTACACAAGCGTATGCACAGTGAGAGCCAATCCCAACCTCCTAAATCCTCTGTCAATCCTATCTCACCACACTGTCACCATGCCACAAGGAGTCCTATCTCACCACACTGTCACCATGCCACAAGGAAAGCCCTGCCTGATGAGGTTAATTCAGAAGGACCAGGGAATGTGTGAATAGGGGTGGGATGGGGCGGTGGGAGATGGGGAGTAGGGAGTGGGAGGATGGGGAGGGACCATTGTCACCTGTTAGGACTTCTGCAAAGACGGGGGAAGCAGAAAGCAGCCACCACCCTGGCCTCTGTTCCTTTTGGCTGTCTTACTGGTGTTCCGGGAGCCATCTTGGATCTAACGCAGTGAGCAGCAGATCGGGACTCTTTGAGGGATTGCAGGAACCTGTGGCATCTAGCTCTCCATCCCACTTTTTCCTTCACAAGGTTGACATAGGAAAATATTTTAGTAGTCTATATTGTAAGTCTAATTTTTGCATACAACAGTATAGAAATTCAGTGTTCTTTGAAAGCCTCTGTACATTTTTTTTTATTAAAGATGACATGGCATCCATGCCTTTGATTTGAGAGGGAGATTTTTTGTGCTTCGAGCCCTCCATCTGAAGGATGAAATAGGCTTGGTTGTAGACTCACAAGCCTGACCTGGTCTATTCGTTTGGCAGTTTTCGTGGGGGTTATCATTAGAACCTGTGCCGTGTAGGAGCCTGAAGTCCTAGGGGTCCCTTTAACACCTGCAGTTCTCTTTAAGTTTAAACAAAGGCTGTCATGTTGCAGGCTAGCTGAGCTTTAAGACCCCATCTGTTGGGTGGTTTTTGGCATAGTGTCTAGAGGGTTTTATGTGTGTTTTATCATTTAAGTTTCTTCTGAAGAGGGATTTTAAATCAATTTAGAGGTCATGTTCAGGGACTTTGTCAAAACTACAGGTTCCATGTCAAACAGGAATTGGTCCTTGGGGGTTCGCTAATGACTAGTGGGAAGGGAAGCTGGCTATCCCACAAATCCATGTCCCCCCTCTTTTGCTGAGGCACTGGCTTTTCCTGTGAAGTCTATTGCCTCCTTCATTTCTTCTTTAATTTCATATCACCAAGGCAAGCCTCGCTCTGTCTAGTGTACGTTATAGGCTGTCCTATGCGGCAGACTTCTCTGATGAACAAAAGCCAGCCTCAGAGAGAGAGTGTTCTGAAAACCTTCTTTCCAAGTTCAACAGCACACATCTAAATGAAATAGGAAATTATTCTCATTAAAGGAAACTTCTGGACACAGTAGGGACTTTAGAGATCTCAGCTAGCTTATGGAATATCAATATGCAAAGATAGATTGTTTCTCCACCCCCACTCTTACCCATGGATAGGCAAATTATGAAATCCCACGTCAGAAAAAGTTAATGCCGAGAGCCCAGCAAGAACACAGCTTGTTTTTCTTGGTCTGTTTAAGACTGCTGAGATTGGATTAGATTGCTAGGCTATTGGGTTTTCTCTCTACTGCCTGGAGCTCAGGCATTATTGTGATATTTGGCTGAGATGGTGCCAAAGTGCAAGAGACATTTGTGGTGATGAGTCACTGGCTGAAGGGCAGCCAGAACACCCAGGACCCTTTTCATCCATGGGCTTTGCAGCTGTTCCCTTGGTGAGCACAGCAATGGTGTGGGGGGCGCCACACTCAAGGCTGATCTTATTATCTTAGCACTGAGCCCTCTGGGGTGGCATCTCAGTCAAGACAGCAAAAGAAGGTGCTCTTGATTCTGCCCTGGAATGGAAGATTGGTGAGGTTTGACATCCCCAAGGTCTCCTTTTTGGAAGACCCAGACCCCAAACTGTGGTTGCTGAGTTCTGCTAACTAGAATACCAGGCTAACAGATTAGTGTCTATTATTGGGTCTTTAGGGAGGTAGCTGGGTAGAGGGCCTAACTTATGGATACAGGGGATGGGGAAAATCAGGAAGGGCTTTGGTGATCAGGTTATCGATCTCTTTCTATGATAGATGTGGAGATTTGAACCAGCAGTAGTGAAGAGGTTTGCCTACCCAGCCTGTCACAGAGCTGGGGCTGGCTGCCTCTTCTCTTCTAGTTCAGGGCCCAACCTAGATCAAATAGCCTAGAAACCCCAGGCTCTTGATTGTAGTGGTGACCAGAGCAGGAGAGATTCTCACTACTAGTTCCTATCTTCTGTGGGGGTAGGGCAGGGTGGGAGTTGGGGTGGGTAGCAATTTAGAATGTTTGCTCTTTGGATATTTGTTGACAGCACTACCCTCAGGTTACAGGTGGCACCTGGCACCTACCATAGTGAGCACAGGCTGAGCACTCTCACTTCAGCCATGGGCAAAACGAACCACTCTCTTTAGTTCATCCATACGTATTCAGGCCCTGCCTACGGTGAGGTGCAATGAAACCAAAGACCCTGTCATGTGCTGGAGGCTGTTTCCAAGTCTCGGGGGAGCCCTGCTCACTGTGGCTCAGTAATATGGCAAGCAGACTTCGGGTTGTGTTGCTGAAGGTTGTGTGAGGTCTTTTTGTGGATGACCAAACTGTCCTCTGCCCCAGAATGTGCTGTGAGTAACCCCCATCCT
Source organism: Mus musculus (assembly GCF_000001635.26). Classification (NCBI taxonomy): domain Eukaryota; kingdom Metazoa; phylum Chordata; class Mammalia; order Rodentia; family Muridae; genus Mus; species Mus musculus. The sequence continues at coordinate 72,407,418 of NC_000083.6, read as the reverse complement.
CCCCATTGCACCCCACTCTGCCTCCTATTTCAAACCATGTCTAGACCCCAGTCCTGCAACTGCAGGCCCTGCCTGCTGTTAGCTACATACTTCTAGTTTAAATTATACATCAAAGACTATCAGGATGGCACCTCCTGCTTGTCCTAGAGATTAAGAGACCTGTCTTGGCAGGGCCACCATGTGTGATTCTCCAAGCCTAAGAAAGGGCTAAGTTGTTTGCTCTCGGTTTCCTGTGACAACTGGATCTCATAAGAAGATCAGAGGCTTCTCATCTTTAATAAACAGCTCAACTTAAAAACGGAGTGGACCTGAAGTTTTGTAGACATTTTGGTGATTAACTTACTGGTGATTCATATACTGATTAACTTCAGTATATAGTTTATAGGAACGCACATTTTTAATTATAACACAGTGGGCTTGATTTTTCAGAGCAGTCTTAGGTCCAAAACAAAATGTAGCATCAGGTTTGGGAGTTTCCCATATACTCCATTCCTTCAGATGAGCAAAGCCCTTCCTGCTGCCAGCAACCCTTACGAGAGTGGTGCCTTTGTTACATTGTTACAACTGATAACATTTGTTACATTGTTACAACTGATAAACTTACCGACAGGTCATTGTCAAGCTAAGTCCATCATTTTTGCATCAGCACACCTTAGGTGTGTACTCTGGAGACTTAGGGAAGTGTATGATGGTGTGCATATACTGCTATAGTTGCACACAGACTCCCTGTCCATCTCATCCCCCACCCCAGATCTCTGCAACCCGTGATCTTTGAGGCACCCTTGTGATTTCCCCTGGAAAGCATGTTCTGGAAGCATATGGTTGAAACCATGAGGACTGTAGTCTCTTCCCGAGAGTGTGTCTCACTTAGCGCCGTGTGCTGATATTTTCCTCCGTGACTCTTCATGGCTCGCTGTTGCTGCATTATAATGCTGAGTAATATTCCATTCCCAAACTGTACCCCTGATGATAGGATTTTTTAAAAAAATCAAATAGACTTCTGTTAATAGAACTTGTCTGTTTTACTTAGTGCTTAATATTGGCACCATTCATTACCATTTAGGTCTAATATTTTCTCTCGTGTTTTTTAATTTGCTCGTTTCGGTAGCCTCGTGAAGCAGGTAAGAATTTCATGACTAAAACATGAGAGAACAGGGAGATTAAAAAGACGGTGTCTTTCTATCTATTTGCCTCTGTGGCTCTAACTGTCCCCTTGTGTGTCTGCGTGTGCTTTTGTCTGTCTTTCTGACTCACACTCCTCCTCTCTCAGGCTTCCCTTCTTCTCTCTCGTCTCTTTCTTTTTATCATCAAATGTCTATTTGCTCTCTGACTAGTTGTGAAAAAAGTTCCTTGTGTTAATTCACAAAGCTGGTCTTACTCCTTTGTACTAGCGTGGTAGTGGGTGATGGTCAAGCAAGCTGACTGTGCATAGTTGGAGACAGAAAACTTCTCAATGTCAAAACCCAGAGACCTGAGGAGCGAGAGCAGCCCCTGACCTCCCATCAAAACGCAATAGTGCTTTGAAGTTCTATTGCAGGAGAGAATGAATATGTATGGTGCAGGCATCCAATAAATGTTTGTTGAATTGAACGCAGTAAAAATGATAAAAGTGACATTACCAAATACATTTTTAAAAACTTCATTACATGTGCTGGAAGGTGTTTTTGACATTTTGTCTCCATCTCTAGCTACAGCCCCAGTGCCTGGCTCCTTTGATAGAGTTCCTTACGCTGCAGCCATGTTATGAATCAGTAGCTGCAGCATGGAGGCCTGAGCTTGCCTTCGATTATTGGATTCTAATGTGGAAAGGAAGCTCATTTTAAAACAGCCACTGGAATGTGCCTGTTGGTTACCATATGCTTCTCCTGGAATCTTTAACCATCACATAAGGAGAAATTGTCTTTCTCATCACATTTTGTAATAGATGAGAAAAATGAGATTTAAATATATAATCTACCTTGATTTTTATACCTAGTAAATAGTAGGTATAAAAATTTTATACCTAGTAAATAGTAGTAAAAATTTAAATCCAGGTTTACCAAAACTTATAAACCATCTTGGCATGACTTTCTACTCTTCTGCACACACAAGAAATTATTTGTTGTAAGAATTGCTTCTTTGCTCTGTGTGTGTGTGTGTGTGTGTGTGAGTGTGTGTGAGTGTGTGTATGTGCATGTGTGTGTATGTGAGTGTGTGTGTGAGTGAGTGTGTGTGAGTGAGTGTGTGTAAGTATAGACTCACTTGTGTGAATGTGCATGTAGAGGCCAGATGACAACCTTGGGTTCCAGCCCCTCCTTTTTTTTTTTTAAAGTGTGAGATGAGATCTCTCGCTTGTCTACAGCTGGTGGAGTAGCCCAGTCTGCCTGACCAATGAGCACTAGAGGAGCAGGCAGTGTCTGCCCCCTCAGTGTTGGATTACCAATGCAGTAACTGCATGCATCTCTCTTATGTCCAGTCTGGTGATTGAACACAGGCCCTCTCTTTGCAAGGAAACATTTTTTTTTTCCCAATTGGGCCACACCCCGTAATCTTGCTTTTTTCTTTTCTTCTTTTTTTTTTTTCAATTTTGTTATCAGTACTAAATATCCTCAAATATTTTAACATAAGCTCCATTTTGAGTCTCAAAACAGCCATATTTTAGCATCTTGAGTAACCCTGGGAATAGAGACAGAGTAAGGGATCAGCTCTAAATAAGGTATTTATAGTACCATTGTGGGAATTCTGGGTATTGTAAGACTATGATGGCAGGACAGAGTCTGTGGGATGCTGCCCTCTACATTGACATAACCATTGCAGTCACACAGTCGCCTCGGTCTGTCCTGGGCCTTCACAAGACTGGCCTCGTCAACAGCTTCAGACTCAGAAGGGACTCATAGAGCCCCACGCCTTGCTGCTGAGCTATTAGCTACTGATAGATTCTAATAGAGGAGAGTCATCATCTTCCGTGATGTACCCACAGCTGAGCTCAGTGCATAGCCCCAGACCTATGGTCTCAGAGACGGCCCTGGGAAAGACACCACATCATTAAATCAAATGGACAGATGTGAAGTATAAGAAAGAGATTTGTATGAATGAGAGGAGGAATGAAGGATCATAGGGGGATGAGAAAGTTTGCAGTGAGAACAAACAAATTTCATTAATAATAATTAAAAAATCTCAAAACATTAAGCACAAAGCTCTACATTGCCAGGGGAGACAAATTGCTCTACCATGTCTTGGCTTTAAGTTGAAGCTGCCCAGATAGATTGGATCTCAAAGGAGGACATGTGAATCCACCTTCTAAACTCCCTATTTTCAGTTTTCGATTCTTCGTTTGACAATCTTTTTCCCGCATCAGAAACCCCCAGGGTCTATACAATCACAGAGTGACCCTGAGTTCTCTTGATCTTCCAAACCTGACGACCTCCTGTAAATACGAACAAATATTTCTTCTCAGGCTGTGCTGTCAATACCCTGTAGCTCTGAAGTGACAACAGGGGGAGAGATGGCTCTGTACATTACAGCATTTACCCAGTGGGCTCATAAGCTAAATTATGCCATCAGGACCTAAATGTAGTAGATGGTTTCATGACTAGAGGTAATGAAACGTATAATATGGGCATGTTTCTTTAAGGGGGGGAGGAACCCACATGCAGATTTCTAAGGTTCCATTTACTTCTCAAGATATTCCATTTGACTCTTTTATCTATTGACAACTGTGAGCCCTGGGTGGTGGCTGGGCCACTTTGGGGTGACACTAAGCTTTGTGCTTCTGGGTAGAATACCTAGTTACAGCATAGACACCGAGTGAGTGGTTGGGTTGTATTTGCTAGATGCATGCATCAGGATAACCTAATGGGATTTTCTTCCTGACATGAGCATATTCAATGTGTCAGACAAAGGTATCTCCGTGTCTAGCTGTGGCTGGTGTTTGCCGCCCTTCTAAATGCTTCCTGATATGATCTGTGCTCTTGGGCCTTCTCACACATCCGTGCATTTTTTGTTCCCTTGTGCCCAAATTGAGACTGTCTTTCTCCCTTATATTGGTTCAGGTACTTCCCTACCAGGAGATGGATATAACCTATATCATTTGGGTTTAACTCTGACTTAAGGCATACTCCAGTCTCCTTGTGAGGGAACTGCATTATTCTGGGGAAACCTCCAGTATTTCCTAGTGGGAGATATTTGTGGAGAGTGGTAGCAGATACCAGGATGGGAAGGATGGTGGAGGCAATGGCTCCCAGGACACTCTCCTTTTCTGGGCAAACCCTGTTCATGGCAGATGCCGTGTCGATTCTTTTCCTAAACCAGTACAAGAATGGGAAGCAATCTCATCAATGTGCCTTGCGTGCTAAGTGTGGAGCCCCAGGGGCTCCTGCTGCCCATTGTCTGGAGATTTCACTTCTAGTGCAGTCACGGAGCCTGGGGATGATCATCGCCTTTTTAGGTCCCTTGCTGAACCATTAGCTACACAGAGCTTGGGGCGATCAGACGTTTAGACCCTCATTGTTTCATACAGAAAATGTAAAGCCAGCCCCATGTGCAGTACCCACTCCCTATACAGTCTATGACTAAATAGAGAACATTTGTTTTTCAAAAGTGCTTTGCATTTATTGGTGCACAAGGAAAAATACAAAGACTCTCAGCTACCCAGCCCCATGTGCAGTACCCACTCCCAATACAGTCTATGACTAAATAGAGAACATTTGTTTTTCAAAAGTGCTTTGCATTTATTGGTGCATAAGGAAAAATACAAAGACTCTCAGCCACCCAAACTTACACTGTGCAAAGATACGTAGCTCTCACATTTTGATAGGTAGACTTCTAGTTTATATGACGTACGTGCATTTGTCTCTAGCTAACAACCTACATATTTCAACTACTCGGGGTGGTACTTTATATTGTTTTATTCCCTGTTTTTTTTAACTTAGTATATTATAAAATATTTCTGCACCAGTACATTTTTATGATCATGTCTTAAAGGATGATATTACATTTACGGGACCCACACTCATTCAACCTACTTCTGCCCACCCCGTTCTAGCTAATCCTTGGTGTTACTGGGGAGCAACACTGAAGCTGAGACTTTGTGCACTCGCATGCCTCTTTCCCTGTTTCTAGAATCTATATCAGTAATTTAATTGATTAAAAAAAAGGCTTATGAGACTTTTGGAACACAAAACATTGAGTCTTTGGGGACATTAGGACAGATTAAGTTTCCTGCTCTATATTGCTTGGATAGTTTCAAATCTTGGCTCTTTCCTTTGTAGTATTATTTTTGTGAAGATTTCAGCAATTTGTCCATGTCTTGTCTTGTTTAAAAAAGAAGACATTAGACAAGATAAGACTACTCATTATACAGATGTTTGCCAAGAGTTAACGCCATGTAAAGCACTCTACCAGAGTTGAGCCGTGGAAGAAGAAATTCAAGAGTGTACAGCCACCACCATCTTCCCAGCCACAAGAATCGTCTCCTTCTTCTATTTACCAGATACAGGGAGACAGGAAGCATTTTCTTGTTAATAAAGAATTCTAGACCTTTCCTTAAACTTTTTCCTTTGTTTTTATTTATGCTCTAAAATATTAGTTACTTTGCCAAATTTTAAAATACACCATCAAGATGAAAATAAGGGTAATTTAGTACAAACATGACTTATTTTTTTCCACACTAGATTTTTTTCCAAAAGAAAAAGAAGACACATGCTTATTTTAGCAATTAGAAAAATCAGAAAAGTATAAAAAAAGAAAGCAAATGACTCATAGCCAGACCATTCAAAGACAATTACTGTTAATTGGTGTGCTTTCTTCCGGGCATTTTCTTTGTATATTTTTCACAAAACTGAGATCACAGTACATACGCAGTTTCCCAAGCACATAATGTAAACATTTCTCTATGTTATCAAAATGTCTTTGAAACCATTCCCTCTAATGGCTCCATAATATGGCATTATGGAAATGAATTAAATATATACAATATGGTGATTAATAGTGATAGCTTCAGAGGAAAGCCTCATGGGCTCTGACTGGATGATGCTGATGGCTTCTGTCTCAGGCAAGGTACTCTGCTTCTCTGAGACTTGACTTTCCTGTGTGCAAATAGGGATAAATACAGTTTTAGACCATATGAGTTCTATAAATCATGCATGAAATAATTTAAGTAAAGCTTAACTATAAGTCTAGATTACAATGAGCTTGCAATAAACTACTTCTAGTATTGCTTCTTAAGCATGCTACCTATTGGTAGGTTTTGTATCCCACTGTCAAACATGATTTAAAACCAGTGAAGACTGTAATTGTTCACAGACATGTGTTCATCTTAGAATATTTACTTAGGAAACCATCTGAATCATAAATATGAGCATCCTTAAGGCTCTGTTTATTGTCAGAAAATGCAGGTGTCTGTATTTCTAGTACAGCACAATCTTCTTATTCTAAACAGAGAAATGGTTAAGTCCACATCAGGATCAGCTCCGGGGCTTTGTCATCTCTTGCTACCTCCTCTTCGTTCATGCTCGTCTTTCTGCCCTCAAAGGCACATGAACATCACAATTTCTGGGTCATTTCTAACTTTTTACAATCTTATGATTTTCATGTGCCAAATAGAAGATTTCAACTGATTTTTGTGACAATTAAGTGAAATGATCTACATATATGAAAATGTATATGTGGTAAGACCTTGACATTAAATATTATTAGTGAAATAATAATTATGCTCCAAGTAAGAATACAGGAAATGATCAGTCTCCTGCGCCTCATTACTGTCAAGCATAATTATTTAAAGAGATGGTTCAAATTTACATTTATTTAAAATAAAATTCTTTTTATAATCTCATCAATGGAAGGTACTTGGGTATTTTCATTTGTTGTTTGGGGGCTATTCCTAGAGTCCAAATATTTGGTATTTGCTTGTAGTTCTCTGAGTGTGAGAGATGGGGAGTGCAAGAAGGAAAAAATAAGAAACAGAAGAGACTGAGGTCTATTAGTCTGTATCTTGTTCCTCTTGAACTTGCTTTGTCTCCCTGTGTGCTCACTGTTTCTCAGGATCCCCTGCCACCTGGTTAATTATCCATTGAAGAACCTTGCTGGACAGCATTGTTAAATTTATGAGTCTGTCAGTCCTGAAACGCATCTCATTTTAAAATTACAAAATCCTAAAATCATTGGCCGTTCTCCTACCTCTGGTACAATGAGCCATCCCCTGGAGTGCCCAGGATTTTCAGTGGGTGATGGAGCCATCTACAGAACCTCTCTCCTAGGCCGGGAAACATCACTGATTCAGTCAGTGAGTCTTGAGCATGTATAGGAAGACGATGTGACACGGGGGCTGTGTTGACTCTATGCCTTTGTCTCCTTACTTGTTCTCTTGTCCCCTAACCAGGGCCCTGACTTCTTTCCCATGCCCACGATCTACCCTTTGCAATCTGTTCATGCCTTATGGGCTACTAGAGTCTCAGTCTACCTGCCATGCTCTTTCCAGTTGAAATTGCCTGTCATTGACCCCTCCATTGGTGTGCCTTTGGTGTGCCAGGATCTGAAGGCCACAGAGCAAAAGGGCCAAACTCCAATTGCAACATTTCCTGAGATATCCTGTGAGCCTTTCCAGTTATTGATTAACCCAGAGGACCTGTACAACCCCATGGGTTTCTGGATGCCAGATTTCCATGTACTACCTGCAAGGTAAACATTTTCTTCCTAGGAAAAATTAATTTCTTGAAATTTTAGACCTCAGACTGTTTAATGAGCAGGCCCTGATTTTGTCCAACATTTCCTTTACTTGCCATAGAAATTATGACAAATCATAATAATATGCATAGTGCCTGCTGAATATTTACTCTGAGGCATTGTGCTAAGTGGTCGTTAATCACTTACTAATGACATCATCAAGATGGGCAGAGGGGATTGGCTCAGAGGGGTTGAGTAGCTGACTTGAGGTCACACAGGCACTAGTAAATGATAGAGCCCTGGGTTGAGTTCAGGTAGCCTGACGTCTGAGCTCACTCAGCCATAAGATTAGATGGGGAGTAATCTGAGATTCCCCATGCTGCTGCCCCACATTCTCCCTGGTTCTGTCTATTACTGTTATGTGATGCAGCCTATGAGTAAGGGGGTTGTTTTCTCTTTTGTGGGGCCACCTTTGCAGGGTGAGAGCCTCTCCAGCCCACTGTGTGACTCTCTTTAGTGTCTGTCCCTCCTACGTGCTTTCTAAGCAAATTTCCTTTTACTCCGATCTTAGCTTCCGCCCTGCCCTTTCTGGAAGGCACTTCACATTCTAGTAAATTTTTTTCCCTTTGTATTCAACTTACTTGCATCTGTTCTTGAAGGTCAAACACTCAATGTCTTCCTCTTTGGGACCTCCAATGCTTAGTCTGTTCTAAGTGCTACAAAAGTCACTGGAGGCCAGGGATCTTAGAAGCAACTGAAGTTTCTTTCTAATATTTCTGGAAGTTGAGGAGCCTAAGGTGTAGGCATTGGCAGATTTCATGCCTGGCGAGAGTCCATTTTCTAGTTCATTGGTAGGGGAGATCTCTATTTGTACATATTATTTGTACCCATGCCACTTAATATCAACCTATAGATTTGGAGTTGGGGAGCACAAAGAGTAAGTTCTTAGCACTGTAGCAACTAGCAACCCATCGCTATGCCCTCCTCATTTTTTTCACTTCAAGGACATTGAAGTTAATATGGATGTGATTGTCACTGACTTTAAGCCATAATGGTGACAGACCTCCATGTATGGCCAGGGAGGCAATCAGGCTGACAGTCTGAAACGTCCAACACTTCTTGCCTCCCCTGCCTGTTTCAGAGCGTGTGGCCTCAGCAGAGGTGGAAAAGCAGATTGTGTGTCTGGCTTTAGCCCTTCTCACAGTCTAACTACAGCAGGTTCTCAGCAGTGGCAGATTTAATGGTTACCGTTTGACTATTTGCAAGCAAACCCAAATTACACGAAATGTAATAAATTGTCATATTGCTGAGATCGGACTTTGAAAATGCCATGCTATTAGGTCGGGGTGTGGTGGCAAGTCACTTAGCTGGTGAGAGATTTGTTGGCTTTTTTTTTTTTGCCTATTATGATAATATATTTTACAGAGGTGATGATAAGCTGCAGTGGGACTCATGAACGTGGGGATTTTAGAAGTCTCTGGATTCATCCGGCACAAAACCACGGGTTGCTCTGTGTCCATGGCGGCCAGCGAAGGGGGCGAGGGGCTTCTCTCTGGTCCTGCTGCAGCATAGGAGAAGTAAGCAGGGAAATGACTTTCCTTTCCTACAGCAGCTCTGCAGGCCAGCAGCTGAAATCCCCCTAGGGATCCGAAGGGTTTCTTATGCACAGAAAGAAGCAACAAGGCTGGTGTTGTCCAATTAGCCTGCATTTTGTTCACCTGTTCCGAATTCTTTTACTGGGAAATCACAGCTGCTTCCTTTGGAAGAGACTGCTATTATCCTGATAAAAATGGAAATCTTGGGTTTGCATCTATAGATATTAGGGGATTTAAAGAAATATTTTCATTTTCCATCCAGAATTTTAATATTGCATATACCATCTGTGAGTGTGACCTACCTAGATCCAATATAATCATTTATTCAGCAGGCTCAAGGGTTAGCTTCTTTCATACGTGGTGTCAGCAGCCATGGTGTCTGCTGCTGCCTAGACTCTCCAATGACAGCAAGATCCATGAAGTCTCAGGGAGGTAGAGTGCCCCTTGCAGATAAAGAGTCCATTATTTTAGAAACCGCTCTTCAAAGCGACTTCTCAAAGTTTACTGTCTTAGTTAGGGTTTCTATGGCTGTGAAGGGAACCCCATGACCATGGCAACTCTTATAAAAAAAAGTATTTAATTGGATATGTTTTACAGTTCAGAGGTTTAGTCCACTGTCATGGCAGGAAGCATGCTGGCATGCAGGCAAACATGATGCAGGAAGGGTAGCTAGGAGTTCTACATTCAGATCTACGGGCAGCTGGAGGGGAGTGACACTGGGCCATGGCCTGAGCTTCTGAAACCTCTAAACCTGCCCTGAGAATAAATACTTCATGACCAGCATCTCTGTTGCTGTTAGCAGGTGTCATTGAAGATGAAGCTGGGGGATGGTGGACTATCACGTCTCTCTAGTCACTGGTGACCATGTTACTTGGTCTAGAGCCTCTGGTCCCCAGCAGTGTTCCAGGGTCAATCCTGAGCTTCAGTTGCCAGTAGGTGTACAAGAAATCTGAAGTATTAAGTCCCCCAGTACTCAAGGAGGCAGAGCCAGCCAGACCAAGAATTCTGAAAGCCTTTGGGCCAAATATTTTCATTGTGGGCATCTTCTGTTTGCCTTCGTGAGCTGTAGTAACATTATCTTTTTTTTTTTTTATGAGTGAATCTAAGAAGGGCAGAAAAGTAGTGACTTACCTGCACTGATATTTTCCTTCTTCTGTGAGTTGGAATGTATTTTAATATTTTGTAAAAACTATTATGGAGACCAAAGGTTTGAATGAAGGGTCTTTGAGAGCTTCTCTGGACTGGTCACTGACATAAAACTCTATTTTCAGTTCACCCCTGTTGGTTGTTCCCTTGGAGAGTGAGATGGTGCTCGAGTGTTTTCATCCTTTCTGAATCATAAGACCGATGTGCTATGTCTACCATTCAGGTCCAGGAACGAGCACAACACTTTTTCTAGTCTTCTCTTAAAAATTCTGAATGGTGTCCATCAGAGCAGAAGGCACTGACGACTCTGGCCACTCGTTCTGGAGAGGCACACCACAGGGCATCTGCTTCCTCCTGCATGCACATCCAAGTGCCCTTCCTGCGGAGGGCTAGCCTTGGTGTCTTCGAACCTTTAAAGTCAGCCCTTTGCCTGGGGCTGAGAAGACTTGAGGTTTCCATGGCTTCAGCATCCGAATCAGGGTGATGCTGCTTCCCTACGTGGTCACGAAGGGCGACTTCTACTCTCAGCAGGGTAGACAGACCTAACAGTTGGAGAGGGGCTTCTCGCACACTTCCCAGTCGAACGTTACATTGTTAGTGAGAGAAAACCAAGTTGTGAAGCTACATTGTAAAATATTAACACCATGCTCCCTGGAAGCCGGAGATGTGACTATTTATTTTTTTCTGTAGAACTTCCTGTGTTTTTTTCCTTCTTCTTCTTCTTCTTCTTTTTTTTCCTTCAGACTTCCTATAGCAAAGCTGAAGTATATTTTAAATTGTATTTCTAACAGATGCACTGAAGATGTACTGTGCGAAGGCAAATAGCTGTTCCGACATTCCTTCACACTCACTGGCTTCAAATTACTGCTTCTACTTGCAGAGCCAGGCTATTTGGATGGGGGTGGGAGCCAGGAGGGAGAAGAGAGAAGGGAGGAGGCCACCGAGCGAGCCATTGAGCTCCCTCTCTTCAGACATTGCTCTGGCAGCTAATTCCAGGGTGCTCATCTGTACGGTGGCAGCGTGACTTTCGTGTTTTCCCCAAGGTATTTTATAGCCTTTTTTACAGCGGCACTGTGAATAACTTTCTCTCTGTAACTTCCACACAGTGAAAAATCTCAGATCTGTTCTCAAGCCTCTTCACTTTGCTTTGCTTCTCAGTGTTAAGCCTGGTCCATGTTGCTAGTCCCTCACCTGTTGTCTCTTCCCTCACCTTCTCCCCTCTCATTTCCCTTCTTGTTCTTTTGTTCTTCCCTTTTTGTTTCACTTCCTAATCCTTGAAGGGAAAATAAACTGCACTTGCCGAAGTCAGGCTCCTACCCTGTCAGCCCACACTGTGATGAGGAGAATCTGCAGATCCAGGGCTAGCAGGACCTAAGTTGGTCCATGGCTCTAAGTTCCAGGAAAAGTTGCAACCCTTCCCTTTTTCCAGAGGGAAGGTCAGGTTTCAAAGCCAAGCACAACACAAGGGTCTGGTCCCTGAGTTCCAGGTGCCCTCCCTGTAGGAAACTTGGTAATGGTGCCAAACAGAGGACACACCGGTGTCCGCTGAAAAGACAGTTGAGTCTTGCCAAGTCATTCCTGGCTGACCTGTCAGTCTCAGGAGAATGTTAGAAGCATCCATGTCCTGTCATTGTCTTCCTGCTATGTTTAATTCAGGACAGTTGATATGATGCCCAAAGAGTCCTGGGCTGGGCAGCAGGATAACCAACCTTGAGGAATGTGATAGATGCTATGGACTGAGAGATATGTAGGTTTTGAGTAGATCTCAGCCTTCTGCAGCCTGCAACACTAACCTACTCTCTTGAATGACTTCATTCTAGTCATTTACATTAATCCTCATTGGAAGCATCAGCTTTTCAGGTGTCTTCTCCTAGCCTTCCTCACCAAGTTGAACTTTCCGTCTTGTCCTGTGAACAGCAGTGGTCACTAGTACTCTTGACCGCTCTTGCAGAGCTTCGGAGTGAAAACTGGAAGGGACCATAAAGGCACAGTCCTCCCCATTCTGTATCCGAAGAGCCACACATCCTCTCATTCACAGGACACAGGGCAAAGCTTTGCAGAAGTATACTGGTAGTATGTTAATCTGCTCTAAACTCCTTGGCATTGGATTCATGAGTGAAACACACACACACACACACACACACACACACACACACACACGAAGCCTTGTTTTTAAGAAGCCCCAAGCAGCTCAATGGCTGGGCTACTCCCTAACTCCACAAGGCTAGCAATTCTCCCCTCTAATGTTCCTGAGTTAGAAATTACTAAATCTGTATTTCATCATTGCTGCCCTGGACCCTGCTTGGCAGCCCTCCTGGGGCTGCTTTCCCCTACACATACGTGTCAGCTGTCTCTCCCTCCTGTATCTTTCCAGTCTGGTCTGTCTCTTATGCCCTCATCATGGCGGATTCCCCTCTTCCTCTTTCCTCAGTCCCTTCCAGCAATCCTAAAATCCCCCCTCTGTCTCTCTGCCTAGCCATTGGTCTCTGGTAACTTTATTGACCAGTCCAAACCAATTGAGGACAGGCTTCCTTTAGTCCTACATATGGGATACTGTAAACATTTTTTGTTGGTTTTTTTTTTCTTGGTAACATGACTAGCATGAGAACAGAAGCTGTTACACATAATTAGCATGAGAACACAAGCTACTACACAGAAGTATGGGTGACTGCCTTTATTCTAATGCTTAAGGCTTCAACCCTTCCCTGCCAGATGCTGCTCTCCCCACTCTGGGCTCTTTCGCCTGAAGCTCCAAGAGGGTTGTTATGATTTCAGTTGTCAACTTGGCAGCACCTACAATCATTTAGAAAAGGATCCTTGTGGAGGCAGGGGGTATCTAGATTAGCCAGATAGGAAGGAGTAGGAAGACCCATCACGAATGTGGGCAGAGCCATCTCACAGGCAGATCTTAGACTGAATAGAGAGGAAAGTCAGCACTGCTGTTCATCAGTCTCTGCTCCCTAACTCTGGACACAGTGCAGTCACCTCCCTCAGCTCCTGATGCTGTGACTTCCACACCAGGACGGGCTGTCCCCTGGAACTATTAGCCAAACTAAAGACATTCTCCATCAGGTTGCTTTGGTCAGGGCATTTTCTCACAGCAATAGAAGAGTAACCAAGGCAAGCATGGTACTTCTGCCCACAAATCTCATAAACACACGTGTCCTTGTTTCTATCCCTTCCTATTTTCTACAGAGACAGACACCTAAGAGTTATTCACAACCTGATTATTGAATGAATACATCCCAGCTGTATCTGTTTTTATTCCTAGGCCTCTGACATGTTTCTCAGTCTGTTTGACTCTAACTTCCCTCTTTGGAAAATGGGAATGATAAGATTCCATTTATTGCAAGACACTTCACAGGAGCCTGGCACGGACACAGTCTGTGCCAACTATACACACACTCATATATATATATATATATATATATATATATATATATATATATATATATACACACACACACACACACACAAACACACATAGAGGAGGGGGAAAGGGAGGGCAAGAGGGAGAGGAAATTGCTTCTTACATTTCTTACATTTGCTTAGGGAGTTTTGTTTTGTTTTGTTTTGTGTTTTATTTTGTTTTTAAAATATCAAAGCATTATGGAAAGCACTGAGAGTTTTAAAGCTCAAAACCACACATGTCCCTGTTTTTTTCACTATTTCCATGGTTAAGGGGACACAAAATGGAGAAATGGAGGAAAAGGAGATCAGCTTTCCCATTCTTTGCTTATGAGGTGACCTTGGGTAAAGTGTGTCCCTCGCCGTGCTTCAGCCTCCTTGTATATGTGATGGGAAGACATAGACAAATTGCCTTTATGGTCCCTTCCAACTCTCTCTCCGAAGCTCTGCAATAGGGGTCAAGGGTACCAGTGACCACTGCTGTTCACAGGACAAGATGGATGGAAGCAGAGGGTGATGGAGTATCCGAGAAGGGCAAAGCAAATTAGTTTGTTGGCCTATCTGTTTTAATCCAAGCCAAGTTTATTTTAGTAATACAGGTGAAGACTACTTGCGAATGTATCATCGTGACAATGCCCCTTAGTAAGAGCACAAGGATTTCTGGTATACTTTTGTTCAGAAGAGCCTGAGGGCTTTGTGTATGTTGTCTCATTAATTCTCAGAGCATCCGTAAAGTTGGATAGGAAATCATGATGAGTTCCCTTTTATACGTAGTGAAACAAAGCTTCAGACAAGGTTAAGCAGCCTCCCAAGATCGTGCAGGAGCATCCTCGCTCTCAGAAACCTGGCTTCCATCTAGCATGCCGATCTGATCTGTGAGAGCTCAGCTTCTGATCCCAGGAGGATGGGCACGAGAGAATCTAGATTGTGGTCTCCTGAACAGACTCTTTTTTTCTGAACTGAGATGGGTGCTAAGTACATGAAGAATGACAAAAAGGACTCGAGGTTCTTAGAAAATGTTCTGCGCCTTTTCCATTCCTCACCCCAAGAATCCTCATGGACCAGCCAATGTCCTAGCTCAAGAGCCCAGGGCATCCAACTTATGGTAGTTGCCGTGGAAACAGTGCTATGTGAGCCTGAGGCTATAAAGAGCTAGCTGCCATGACTGAAGGTATGTGTTTTTGGGTCACCTTTCTGACTGACCCAATGGACTCTGTCTTCATTTTGGAGAACACTGGAAGCATATGTAATCTGATCCATCTCCTGTGGTATTGAATTCACTGTCCCAGTTCTCCAAGAGAACTGCCATGTGTAGGGACTTATGTTGCAGAGTGGTATACTTGTCTGGTCCACAAATCTGAGGATAGAAAGTATGTGCTCCCCCCCCCCCAGAGCTCCTGTCTCTAGCTGCATATGTAGCAGAAGATGGCCTAGTCGGCCATCATTGGGAAGAGAGGCCCCTTGGTCTAGCAAGCTTTATATGCCCCAGTACAGGGGAACACCAGGGCCAAGAACTGGGAGTGGGTGGGCAGGGGAGCTGGGCGTGGGGGGGTATGGGGAACTTTTGGGATAGCATTTGAAATGTAAATGAAGAAAATATCTATTAAAAAACAGAAAAAAAGAAGAATGAAAGTATGTGCTCTATCCAAATACATTTTTTAAAGATAATATGTTAATGGCTCGTCTTCATTGTTAATTTTACTGAATTTGTACACATCTATGGATGTGCTTCCAGAGAGGTTTAAGCAAGAAAAGGCCCATTTCACCACCCCATGAGCTTGGGTTCCAGACTCAATAAAAAGGGAAAAGACTAACACTGAATGCTAGCATTTCTCTCTCTCTCTCTCTCTCTCTCTCTCTCTCTCTCTCTCTCTCTCTCTCTCTCTCTCTCTCTCTCTCTGATTTCTGCCTACTGACAGAATGTGACCAGTCACCCCATACTCCTAATCCTGTGCCTTCCCACCAAGAAGGAGCCTTGTGAGTCATGATAAATCTTTCTTCCCTTAAGTTGCTCCTGTCCGTTTTATTTTTTCTTCACAGCCATCAGAGGAGTAGTACACAGATCTTGTATAGGGTAGTTATATTTTCTGAGCCCTAATCTCTATATCTCTAAAAAGAGGTTAACTAACAGGGTCATTGTAAGCATCATAAAGTAGATAGCACTGGAGGGCATGTCATGATAAATGTACAAGTAGTTACTATCCACTTTTCCATGTTGGAGATCCCTTCCCAAAGGTGGCTGATGCCCTTCCCAGAGTGTTTGCTGCATGACCCCAGTGGTTGCCCTGGTAACTGTCACTTTTAAACTCAAAACAGGTCAAGAGAAGAGCCAATTGTTCTTGAATGGCTTATAGCCTCTTGTCCATATCCCTGGAGACTGCTGGACTCACAGTGGGTGATTATCCCTATAACTACTCCCTTGCTCCAAAAGAGAAAGGCCTTTTGTTGATGGACTTGATTTTGCAGGCTGGCCCATCTTTGTGTCACTTTCAGGACATTAATTATTTAGTGCCTGGTAAAGCTCTCTGAGATCACAAGATGAAAGGCCTAGTGGCAGTTCAAAGTCTTTCTTTTGATTATTATTCTAGTCAACATATTTTCGGGGGAGAAAATAGGTTTGAGATCACAGTGGAGTGAATGTCATAAAGAGTGGTGTATAAGCAAGCCACAGAAACAGACCCAGAGCAGGCAGTCATGGTGCTCTGCTAATGGAAGTTATTGGGATGTGGGCACAAGTGTGGGCATGGGAAGTATATGTTACAAATCAGTTCACCTAGAGATTCATACACTCTCTAGTATTCCTCTGGGTTAGTAAACAAATTAGTCTTCTACACCTACTGAAATCTAAGTTAGGGAGGATTAGTAGTGCCCTAGCATGTCAAGAACAAGAGAAGACATCTCACAGGCAGGTCAGGATCATCTTGCTTGGACAATGAGGTCATCTCTAGTTAAGACAAAATGTCAAGACATAGGAGACATCTCTAAAGAGAGAGATAAATTTTGAAGAAGGCATGAAATGCAACAGTCTTCATGATTTGACTTTGGCCATGAACTGCACCAGAAGCCCACTCAGATGTGGTATTTCATCTGATGAAATGGGCCTATGGCCTGATCTACCTTTGCCCCTGAAACTGAGCAGCCTGTTCTACCAGACACAAAACAACAGCTTCCATGTAAAGTTTTCCTAGTATTTCCCTCTAGCCTTATAAGGGAAGGAAGGAAGGAAGGAAGGAAGGAAGGAAGGAAGGGAGGGAGGGAGGGAGGGAGGGAGGGAGGGAGGGAGGAAGGAAGGAAGGAAGGAAGGAAGGAAGGAAGGAAGGAAGGAAGGAAGGAAGGGAGAAAGGAAGAAAAAAAATGAAATCCAATATGAACAACAGATCTGAAAGCTAGGATTTGTGAATAAAGTTAACGGACTATTGCGATGCATGGTCATATGCATCCAAGGTAGCTGATGCTTCACGTTGGAAGAGGAGTCTAAATGCCTGTCCTTGGGCAGCCTTAAGGCTCAAATAGGCAAGAGCCAAGTTCAAGATTTGCTTGGTACAAGATGAATCCTAGATCAACTGTTTTGATGGGGGTCCAGCTGAGGGAGGATGGGGACCTTCATTTAAAAGAGGATTTTCTAGATGATGGCACATATAGTTCCAGAAAGCCTGCTTGGGCTCTGTAACAAGATTCTGTTGTAGAAAAAAATAAAAGCAAGAAAAAATGAAAGGGAGTAGAGTAAAAAAAGAAAAATCCTATAGGGAGGCAGAGGTGTGATATTCTAGGTATATATTAGATTGGACAAAAGCTTTAGAGACAAGGTTGTAGAACATGTGAAAGGTTGTGAATGGGGAAAAGCATGGAAAGGTTGTCTCTTGCTATAATAAGAGATCATGACAAATGTAACTTATAAAGGAAAACCTGTTTTAAAAAATATATTCATTTATGTTATGTGTATGAGTACACTATAGCTGACTTTAGACACCCAGAAGAGGGCATCAGATCCCATTACAGATGGACCATGTGGTTGCTCGGAATTGAACTCAGGACCTCTGGAAGAGCAGACAGTGCTCTTAACCATGGAGCAATCTCTCCAGCCCCTAAAGGCAAATCTTTATTGGCACTCACAGTTCAAGAGGGTGAGCGTACATGATCATCATGATGAAGAGCATGGGTGCAAGCAGACATGTCACGCAAGCAGTATCTGAGAGACAGAGGGAGAGAGGGAGAGCAGGAGAGAGGGAAGGGGAGGGGGAGGGAGGGAGAGAGAGAGAAAGAGAGAGAGAGAGAGATTGGGACTTTTTAAACCTCAAACTTACTCCCAATGACATAGCTGCTCCAAGTCCCAGCTCCTAATCCTTCCCAAACAGTTCCACCAACTGGGAATCAAGCAACTACATACATGAGCATAGGGTGGCCATTCTCATCCAAACCACCACCAGGGTCAAATGCAGTCAATGCTTTAGCCTTCAAATTTGTGTGTTTCAGCTATTTATGCATTTGTGCTTATGTACAGGATTCCCTTCCCTGTGTCTCTATCTACCTTGCAGTAGTAATTATTTTGGGTAATTAACTCTCTGAAAGCAGGGTCCACAGTAGTGATTTTCTTCGTGTTCTGTGGTGGTTTTTAATGCTTTGTCTTGAAAGGGGTACCTGCTTTCCCAGGCTGACAGATGTGCTTCACCACTGAATGAACTCCACAGTTATAAACAGGATCTCTTGGGACCTGGGGAAAGGCAAGAAACATGTGTTGGAGCTGACTTTCAACAGTATGGGAGACTATTAGGAGAATAATTTTTGCTTTAGGACTTGCGCTCCAAAGAAAGAGCGTACACGTTTCTGGCAGGAAGGAGTGGAACTTACAGAAAGGTGAGCTGGAGCGCGGGCTGTTTAATCCCATTCAGATTCCACCCGTGACACTAATAGCTCCTCTCTGAATGAGCCAGCTGGAAGAAAACCGTGAGAGCTCAGAGTATAGAAAGGCAGATATGCATGAATCAGAGGGGTTGTTAGCAAAAAGCTAGTTCACCCCCTTCTTTTTCCAGCCCAGAAGAGGTGTGGGAAGTCTGGGTCTTTAGGATAAAGAGTGCATCTGCCATCTCCCTCTTTTCCTTTCTCTAAAAAAAACACATCTTTGCTTTTTAGACTCAATTCACTGCCTGTTGCTAAACTCCATCATCACCGGTAACACTTATGGCTTGGTGACTTCACCAAGAGTGTTCCTCTCCATGAACAGGTGAGGACTAGCTCAGTAAATATCAAACCCTTTTCCTTACTGCCAGTCCCCACATGAGGCCTGCCCTGTGCTCTTCATAGAACCCTGCCTGCTTGCTACAGTTTGACATCCGGATGGCTATTTATTTAACCACATTAGACTTTGTCTTGTGTGACACAAAATCATTGTAAAATAATGCATTATTAAGTGTGTTTTCAAATGAGGGCATAACTTGCAAGCTGTCAGTGATTGTTTTATTGTTGGAAGGAAAATAAATAAGTCAAATGTGGACCAGGATGGCACAAGAGCTCCAGGAGTGTTTCAAATAGAGGCACTTGTTACATTTTATTGATGTTGGTTTGTAAAGCACTGTTCAGATTGAACCTGGGGCAGTCACATAAATAGCTGGCTCACATGCATAGCTTGTTATTACTTCTATTGACACACATATGATAAATCCACTATGTTATGTATATTGGCTTAGATTAATGGACACACTGCAAGACACACAAAAATGAAGATCTGAAATACAGACATAACCTATTGGCTAATGTTTGGGTATTCAAGATAGTTGACAGTTGGCCAAGTCAACAGTCAGCCAGTGAATAACAGAAGAGTGCTCTAGACAAGTACTTTAATTTTTAGACATTGTATTTATTGATACGGGATCTCCTCCATATTGGAAAGGACTTGTACTCTACAATGGAGATAGAAGCATAAGACATTAAGACATACGGGGATGGAGAGATAACTCAGTTAGAAATTGATGCACTAGCCTGGGGGACTTGAGTTTAAATATGGGTTTTAGTGCTTGTGTGAAAGCTAGGTGTGGTGATGTGTCCCTATAATACCAGCTGTGTGGTCTTGCTAGCCAGATAGTCTAGCAAACTGGTGTCAAGGTTCATTGAAGGAACCTTGCCTCAAGTAATAAGACAACAGAAATACTTGAAGTATCTTTGGCCCCCCCGACATATAAGTACATGTGATTGAGCACACGTGGGCATGCACATACACTCGCTTACACTCACGCAACAGAGTGGCATGGTCAGTATTTAAATAGTGTGTCCCCCTCACATGTCCCATTTTGCCCCTACAAAAAAACCTGGGGGATTTTAAAACATTTTATCATCATTTTCAGAAAATTGATATTCCTTCAAGTATGTCCTGAGCTTGAAGTTAAATAACTAATCTAAACACTTTCAAAATGACTAACATTCTCTGGGGACTTTCTTTCATTCATTTGACAAGTACTTGCTGAGTGTCTGCTATGTGCCAAGTCTGCTAAGAGTAATGACTAGTTCCAGAAGCATACGAAAGCAAATGTGTGTGTGTGTGTGTGTGTGTGTGTGTGTGTGTGTGTGTGTGTGTGTGACATACATATTATAAGAAACAATAGAAGATGAGGTGAAAAGGGAAAGGGTGGTTTATAATGAGTGTTGGATCCTCAGAGTGATCAGGGAAACTTTTTCTAAGGAGATACAAGGGTAGGCAACTGTAAGAAGGGAAGGGAAGGAGTGGCCATATGTTTCTGAAGTGAGGTTAGAGAATGGTCCATGCAGAGCCCTAGGATAAGAATGCCCCCTGATGAATTTGATGAACAGCAAGGCATCCTATAAGCCTGAGCTCACAGGGAAGGGGAAATAGTTAGAAAGGAAATCAGAGCACGAACTAGGGGTCAGATCATATGGAGTCCTTTGAAGCTAGGCAATAGAAAGAAAGTTCCAGGGGTGGATTGTCAATCTTACTGATATGTGAAGGACAGATTGCAGGGAAACCCGCTGGGTTTCCACAGACAGCAGTCGTCAGGCTGAGAGGTGATGGGGAGAAAGCATACACTTCAAGTGGAGCCATCAAGAATTGTGGATGAATTGACAGGAAGTGGGAGACGGCTTCTCAGCTTTTGGCCCAAGCACCTGAGCATCAGTATTAACTAAGATTCTGAAATCAGGTTTAGGTAAAAGGTATAAAGAGTTGGGGTTTGCCCATGTTACATCTGAAATGCTTATCAGGTAAGAAAATGGACAGACAATAAAATGGAGATCTGATGTAGTAGAGCGGATATATTCCGTCTTTTCAATGAGTGGCCAGGCATGGAGATATAAATCTAGTAGCATTGGCATAGAGATGGTATGTAAATCTGTGCAACTGTAGGAGGTTGTCCTGGGACTGAGTTTAGATGGAAAGAATTCTCATATTTCTCAACACTTAAAAAGTCTCAAAAGGGAAGGCAAATATCCCACAGATTTTTTTCTTTAAAGTTGTACTTATTTTAACACCAGGCAAAGAGAAATTTACTGAATGGTTGGTTCTCTAAGGACAACCCCCCCCCAAAAAAATCCAAAAAACAAAAAGCCAAAAACCCAAACAAACAAACAAAAAAACCACAAAACCAAAACCTTTGAGTTCTTAAAGGTGCTAATGTACATGTGAATCTAGACTGCTGTGAGTTTCTTTAAAATCAATCTCTTTATTGAATATCCAAGAGTTCTCAGTTGTGTCCTGGGATACCTTGAACTTCTTGGTCATTGGTAACTGTCAGTTGGTCAGAACCACTGTGACACGGTATAATGTTTAGCTATAAGATTTCCCAGACAAGTGCTAGCAAGAGGTGGAGGCTTTTTTCCTGTTTAGAGTGGGCCACCTGGCAAAGAAGAATGAGTGAGACCTACCACCAATGTTAGAAGCAACCAAGAGCTATATGGCCAACAGCGCTATGGGATGTTCAAGAAGTAGGGAGGTGTCAATTGGTTCAAACACATTAGCAGAGGGTTTGTAAGATCAAGATTAGGGTTGGCAGTGACTGGAAATAACACAATCTTGCTTTTTACTATATTTTAGGGAAGGTAGCAGGAAGAATGGAGGAACAAACTCATGAAGAGATTTAGCTTTAGCGGAAAGCCACCATACTGTTAGTGGCTGAAGAAGAGTCTAAAGATGTTTCATGCTTTCTGTGGTTGAGATCAGTGTGGTAGGGGATAAATGTGAAGGGGATAAATCACTGATGGTGGAGCCAGGGGATCAATTGCAACAGCAGACTTCTTGAGGATAAGATTAGCACCCTGAGAAAGGGTTGATACTACTGAAGAGGATAAATAGTGGATCCTTCAAATAGGGGTGATGGTAGCGCACCCAGGTTCTAACCCCTGGTCCTGAGTACATATTCCAGTTTTCCTCAGTGAACTAGGAAACAAGGCTGTTGATTGAAGAGATGAGTGAAAGAGAGGCTGTGGAAATCTAAAGCTGGAAATAGCCATGCTAGAGTGATTTGGGTTGGTCGGGGAAAATAGTGGGATTTCTAAGCAGTCCTGGGCATTCTTGGTGGTGCATTTAAAGTGAGATTTATCAGCTTCATTGTGTATTCTCTTTCCCTCCTCCTCAGCACCACATCCAGCTGCTTCCAAACTACTGTGAAGGAGCAAGAGGCAAAGCCATTAAGATGGTGGGCACAGGGTTGACTGTAGAGAGCCAGGGACGTAATCTAAGCTAAGGACAGCATGGAGGGAGTGGGTAGAGAACAGTAAAGGAGCTTGGCGTCTTTACAAGGCCTCAGGTCCCTGCAGAGCCTAAGGAGGATTCAGGGAATCATTAGAGGGGGGACATTTTACAGTATTCAGAAATAGTCTCCCAGTCCAGGGGGGTGTTTCTTTCCATTTCCCTCCTTAGGCCACCAGTGCTGCTCACTTGGGTACCAGGAAGCTCAACTCCTGCCCATTCTCCTCTCTTTCCTGTCCACTCTTTGTTCCCTGGAGTCCAAGACTCATCCTGTTTTAGCCAGTGGCTTAATTCACATCTTCTCAACTATAAACCTTTGTTCATTGTGTGCTGCCAAGACCCTGTCCACACTACAGCCTCATATTTCCACAGTAGACGCCCAAAGAAAAACCAGCCTGCCTCCATCTTAGGCTTACAGTAAGACAACCTAGATTCATTCTTGTTTGAGTTGTAAATCTCTGCTTCTCAAGGATAGGGCTATGTCCCACCTATAATCTTAACCACAAATGGATCTGTACTGACTGTTTCAGAAGATGGCAACCATGGTTTTGTTTCAAAAAGTTGTTCTGCCCATATTGCAAACCTTTGCTTCAAACAGTTATGACTACATTGTTGTTCTGCTTCTGCAATCCCACCTGTTTGCCTGACAAATCCCCCATTTAGAAACCCTCTACCCCTAAGCCATAAAAACCCAACCTTGCCCATGTCCAGTGCTGATCTCTTGAACCCAGCCTTAGGAGGAGGCAGTCCATGGACATGGATTTTGAAAGCCGTGCTTTAATTAGTTACATGCCTTAATTAATTGCTTGCTTTAGTTAATTTGTCCATGATGATTTGGGTCGATGGTCTTTCTCCTCAATCCTTTGGGATTAACACCCTGATTTTCTTCATTAAATGGCTTGCGTCTTATTGCATAGTGTTTCTTTATGCTCAAAAGCTCCTTTCCCACCAGGAATGAAGATAGGAAGGGTTAGGGACTCTGAAGGGAGCATGTAGCCCCTTTATTCTGCACTATGCAGTGAGGGTACTTTAAGCCCATAAGTTCTAGTGTGATGCATATTCGATAAGCTCTGATTAACATTTGCTCCTGTCCCAATGCCTTTGGCAAGCAAGTTCATTGTGTAGGCTGTGCTCTCTTTGGTAGTCACCTTTTCAGGCATGCGTGCAGGGAGTGGGGTGTCCTTTTGCTGATTTCTCATTGGCTATCCCACTAGCTTCATCTGGCTAATCACTATGCCCACCTCCTCCAGGGACCTTATAAGACAGTGGTTCTCAACTTCCCTAACGCTGAGATCCTTTAATACAGTTCCTCATGTTGTGGTGATCCCCAACCATAAAATAATTTTTTGTTGCTTCTTCATAACTGTAATTTTGCCAAGTGTTTGTGAACCATGGTGTAAATATCTATGTTTTCTGATGGCCTTAGATAACCCCTTTGAAAGTGTTCTTTGATGCCCCACCCTCAATGAAGTTGTGGCTTACAGGTTGAGAGGTACTGGTCTTGGGGCTCGTGTGGGCCCAGGGTTCTTAGGAGTTGCTGTAAGGATAGTATAAAACTTCCTGTTGTCTTTCTGGTACCCAACACTGAGAATGTCCAACAGTTTGTTGGAACTGTGGTACTCTAGCAATGAGTAAAGCTCTATCTGTAGAGACAAGCTACAGTGATCTCCTTGTCTCTTTGTTGGGCCATGACTCGGCAATCAGAGACTCTCATTGTGAATGCTTTCGGATACATTTTTAAAATCTGAATACATTACCTGGACCCCTTCCAGGTTAAAAAAAAAGTCATCTGCCATTTTTTTGCCCACTCAGAGTCATAATAACTTCCTGAAGTCTACCCACTCCCCTTGATCCTACTCATCCAGGAAAAAGGAAATACCATTCCCAAACAAAAAGGTTATGAAACATGACATGATTTGCAAACATCACTGAGGCTTAGTCTTGGTGTAACTTCAAGTCTGATGAAAATGTGCGCTAAGCTGATGACTCAGAAAAAGTTGACAGTTTTCTTCGTACTCATTCATTGCAGAGGCTTGGTTGACATTTTCTCGGACCCTTCACACAGCAAAGGTAGTAACCTCTGACCTTGAGCACGACTTCTGGAGCCCTAGCAGGCATCATAGAGAAACAATGTCTACTTGCCAACAGTTTGTGGGGACCCCTGTGGAGTGGCTGTACAAGTTTGGGCATTAGCACCAGGCTGACCTGGCCAGTTGACTCTTTGATGCCCTGCCCTCTGAGTCTTCAATAAAGGTGTCACATCTCATTATGCCTCAATCTGCTTAGCTTCAAACTGAGGAGACAAATCACAGGTTATTGTAAGAAGTAAATGAAATCATATATTTAAAATATTTAGTGTAGTGCCTAGGGCACATCTGCTTAATTCATATTATTTTCATTAATTCTATTTTTATTTGTGTGTGTGTGTGTGCTTCTCTGCATATTTGTATGTGTACATATGCAAATGTTGAAGATGCATATGGAGCCCAGAGAACAGCCACTCTATTCCTCAGTAGCAGTCCACCTTGTTTTTCAAAACAGGAATATCTGCATCTTACTGAGTAGGTGAGGCTCCTGGGAGCCATCTGTCTCTGCCTCTTCAGTGTCAGGATTGAACACATATGCTACTGGCTGGGAGTAGTACCTTATCCCTTAAATTCCAGATACAGGAGGCAGATGCTGGTAGATTTCTTTAAGTTTGAGGCCAACCTGGTCTACATTGCAAGTAGCAGTCCAACCAGGGCTGCATAGCAAAAACCCTATCTCACAACAAAACAAACAAAACAAAACAAAAGTCAAGCCAAACCAAACCAAACCAAACTAAACCAATCCAAAAATCCAACCAAGCATATATATATATATATATATATATATATATATCTGTGTGTGTGTGTGTGTATACACACACACACATATACATATACACATATACATGGATATATTGGTTCTGGAGATTGAACTCAGGTCCTTATCCTTGTGTAGGAAGTACTTGATTATTTAACGAGCTATCTTCACAGCCTGATTTATTGATATTTCTGTCTTGGAGATAGTCTTGCTATGTCACCTGTGCTGGCCCCAAGTTCATAATCCTCCTGCCTCAGCATTCCAAGTGCTGGCTTGTCACAGGGTATGTCTTCGCTACACTCATATTACTGATTTTTAAAATGTCTCACCCTAACCAAGAAAACTCATGTAGCCTTGAGTTGCCCTGTCTAAATCTCGTTGTCTCTCTCTAAAGCAGCACGGGTGGCATAGATGCTTGACAGAGCATGCTTGCATAGCTTCTGTGCTCTTAACCTGCATTTTCTGAGCCATTTTGTAGAAATGCTGCAGGAAGATGTAGCTCCAAAATCTCTAGGACTAGATGTGAAAGGAGAGTAAAGGTCGCCTTCCTGGGCACTCAAGAGTCAATGCCTCTCCTTCAGATGTGTGGGAGAAGGGCAGGGATCATTTCTTACCAGTTACACATGGAGGAGTATAGGGCCCTATCGTCAGCTTTACCTGAGTGCCTATGGAAAGAGCGGAGAGATGCAGCATCACAGAAAACTGCTATGGGCATCCCAGCCAGACATGTTCAAAGTGCATGGTGTGGGGCCGGTTCTGAAAGCAAGAGACCGGCATCACATTCAGACCACCACCCATGGCCAGCACTCTGTTGATTGAGCAATCTTCCCAACCTGGGGTTTTGTTTGTGTTTCCTTGCTTTCTGAGATAGTCCGTAGTCCTGAATTGCTGCTGCTTCAGAAGGTGTCTAAGAGGCTGCAAGGCAGAACCAGGGAAAGCGCTTTGGCTTCCTGTGGCTGTGGATTCCTCCCCTTCATCCTGTTCTGATGGTCCTGTTACAGGACCAAAGGATGGAGCAGGGGTTTGCACAAAGGAAACTGCAGAAGAAATCCTAACTTCCTCCTTTCCCCTTCCCTCCCCCAGGCTCACCACACAGTCTGTAGCTGCTAAAGAGCTAATTCTCACAACCTTCCTTCTTTAACAGATAAAAAGCGTTGCCCACTATAAAACCTTAGCGCATAGTGATAGATTTGGGGATTTTCAGGGAAGAGCAGGGTATGAACATGCAGAGTGCGCTCATTTGCTTTGTAGATAGATAATAATGGCTTTTCACTACAAAACCCACTTGAGGTTCTGTTAAATAAAGAACTAATGCCATTCTGCTCTTTTCTCTCAGCCCCCCTTTTTTTTCACTCATGCAAATCAGAAACATTTGTCCTCTCTGGCTCCGTAGCCTCTTGGATATGAGAAAGCCGTAACATAGCTCCCCTCCTCCCTGGAAATAACATAATTGTCAAGTACTCGTAACTTCTGAGTGCAATTTCAACCCTCTCATTGATAAGGCAATAACCCAAGCAAACAACATCAGATGAAGTTACAAGCCTGAATGTAGGGATAGAGGCATTATTTGAATGAGATGAATCGAAGTCCTCTATGAAGTTGCACAAATTCTTACCAGCAGAATAGACTTTGGATAGAGCTATTAGACTGAGCCATTAAGCTGCCTGGCTTCTAGTTCATCTTCCAGAGATCCTCAGCACGGACTTGCTCACAGTATTCAGACTTCTCAGATACGGCTCCCCTTGATGGAAGATGTACATCACAGGCCTGAGATCTACTCAGTTGGTTGGTGCCTCAACCCTTTTGCTCATCTTCCTGTTAAGTATACAGAAAGTCTTTTTATGAACTTTCATCTTGGGTGATAGGGAGTGAAAGCTAGAATGTCCCTCCTAAGCACAAGAATCAATATTTTCTCCTTTGTTTGTGTGCAGGACACAGCTCCATGGAGTCACCCTCAGAAACGCCTTCTCCTCCTGGTACCTTCATGTGGAATCTGACCTGGACGATGAAAGACTCCTTCCCTTTCCTTTCCCACCGCAGTCGATATGGTAAGTGTATCTTTGACAATTCTCTGTGACATGCCGTCACTACCTTTTAACTGGGGGAAGTTCTGAGTCTTAACTTGTGATCACTAGCATTTCAGGAATCCCTCGGTCCCCTATAGCAAAATGCCTATTACTGCACCCTCTGATCCCCAAGAATACTCAAGTGCACCACCTGATCTTTCCAGCTAAGATGTTTTTGTGGCAGAGTGAATCCTGAAGAAAGCTAAGGGCTTTCTGGCTCACACATTCCATCCTCCAAGCTTTCCAGACCTGGTTCCCTTCACCATTCATTAGATGTGATGTTTATTTGTATTAGATTGTCGTTTTCTGGATTTAAAGCTCTTCCCTTTAGCATTTCTATAGACCGTGATCTCCAAGTAGGGAGGGCACAGGTCTCCCAGAACCCATTCCGTGACTCCATTATATTTGGCTAACTTCTGCTCTCAAACAGGTTATCTGGCATAACCTCTGCTCATTTGATTGTGTAACAGCCTCAGAGGTCAAGAGAACTGGTTCAATTCTGGTTTGTATAGATGCAGAAACTAAGCTTAATAGGATCTTGAGTGAGCCCACTAGTCACAACGTTGCTATTGTTTTCTTAGAGCTCTGTTTCCCCAGGAGACCACCAGCTCCACTTGTGAGCTGCTGGCCTGCGAATCCCTAGGACATTGTATTGAGAAGGTATATAATTATTCATTCTCAGTGCTCAGCCTAAAAGCTCACAGTAGCAGGGGCTCTGCTGTTGGAACATCAGGCTTAGGAGAGAGTTGGGACTTTTCCAGGGAGCACCTTCAGTTTTTTCATCTTTTGGGGGTTAATCCCCTTGAGGACAGGTACAATGCTGTGTTCACTTCCCATTTTATTCCTTCCTTGGAAGTCACTGCTAAAGGCTTATGTATGATGAATGAAAGCAGAAGGCTTCCTGATGTTGAACTCTCTCATCAGACCTAATTCAATTAAGTATTTATGAACCCAGTACAGTGCTGAGTTCTAGATGCCCTTCTGGGCATATTTACCTATTCCTGCTTCTTGGTCTCTGCCCTTGGGCTTAACCTATTTAAAGTACAACTAACAGAGATGTTCCACTCGCTGTAGAAAAGCTCCAGTCAGAAGTCTGCCATCCCTCATTTATTACACAGTTAGTCTTGGTTCGTATTAAAGGCACCTTTCATTTCAAATTGAAAGAAAGAAATGCATGAAACCCCCTTAAGCAGTTTAGGATTCTACTGTGAGCTGCGATGCTATTTGCCACTCCTGAGTATCCCCAGAGGGAGAGAAGGCTCAGTGGTTCTTGGGAGATTCCAGTTGAGAATTACTTCTTGACTTTAAACCAGACACCGAATAGCATCTTATGATGAGACAAAATATCTATAAATCACCAGAAACTTGTGTTTTGTGTGGTTAATGCTTTGTAACCAGATGTTTTATACAACTGGTCTTCAGATAACGTGTGGAGTTCTCTCCCAAAGTTATTGACTATCTCTAGAGGACAACTTTTATACTGTGTAGAATGTCTAGAAGTCTATCTGGTGTGTCACAGATAGCAGCTATTGGTTCCCTATAGAGGACATTGAAGGAGGTTGCAGATCAAAGGCAGAAAGCCTTTGGAGTTTAGTAAGACTCAACTCATCCACCCTTTGTGATAGGTAAATCCACTTCTTCTCGCTGAGCCCCACCTTCCTTATCAGTAAACCTGAAGACTGGAATAACTGGGGCAAAAAAAAAATAGATCAAGCAGTTTTCTACAAGTCTTCTCCAACTGCCCTTCATGGCCCAGAAGCTCATGATTTCTACTCTTTGTTGATCAGATTCAAACCATTGGCCAGTTAGTGACTAAGTGCTGGACCACACTCATCAGTGTCAGCTCTGTTCTAAGTGTTGATTGATGCCAGAAGGATTGATGGCACCTTGATGGAGTACAGCAATGCTTTCAGAGCCTTTCTGTCTTCTTGTCATATTTAGTTCTGGGAGAACCATGGAGACTGCATGATCACCATCAGGACCTCCATTTCCATGCCCACATTGGTGTGTCTACCCCAACGTTACCCTCTACCCCCATGCCAGATGCCGGACCTGATGCAAACTCAAGGATGAGGAAGGCTGGGTCCTGCTTTCTCAGAGGTCATAGGCTAAATAAAGAAACCTGCAGGCAGCTGAGACCATTGCCAGTGAATAACACTGAGGCCTCACCCAGAGACCCAGCACAGAGAAAGCTAATGGCAGATTTAGGGCCGGACTCCTGTCTACTAAGGGTGCTTTGCGTGGCTTGGCCTACATGTCTATGAATCAAAAAGCCCAGCAGGCTCATGGGTAATAAATCCATACCTTTCACCTGCCAGGAAAGACATTTTAAGAAATGTTAACAACTTCATTAATTTTAAGTCCTCAAACAAGGGCAGAGAAATTTAACTGGTAAATTGCTGCCTGAAGGAGTAGTTCTTCAGATTTGGAGACATCATGGAGTCTTGGCCAGCCTATTGTGGAACTTCACATTTGGTTGATTGGCTTAAGCTCTAGCCTGGTGAGACAGGTGGGGGTGGTGAAATCAACATCAACAACCCAACCACAGATGACATGATTGACAGCCACGGGCCCATCCTCTTTCAGGCAAGCTGTCCACTCTGAATGGAGAGTAGCTTTCCTCTTGCTAGTGTTTTATGAGAAGAGACGAGGTAGAAAGAGGCTAATAAGATTTACTCACCCCCAGCCTGTAATTATCTGCTTGAGGAAAAAGTTTGACCTACCTTTTTGAAGGTTCCCAATATTTCTTCTAATTTATGTCGGGACCTTTTATGTTGTATAAAATATATTCTCTTCAGTGCCATTCAGTATCAGATTCCAGCTCTCTCTGGCCTCTGTCTTGAATGGCGATAGCCAGATCATTTTATCATGGGAGAGGTGAGAGCTACACGTGCCCCTCCAGGGCTTTGAAAGTGGGGCAAGGCTTGGAAAGTGGGGCAAGGCTTGGAAAGGGGGCATATGAAGAAAGTTCCTCTCATATTTTCTTTTCATCATTGGTTCTTATGCCTATGAACTTAGTTATAGGCTTGTCTGAAGGACTGGGCTCTGAGTAGCAACCCAGATACAAATGTCCTCCATCAGGTCCTGCTGTGATGCTTCAAGAATATAGCTTGCTGAGGATGCAAAATGGAGTCTGACCTCCTTGGGTTGTAGAACCAGAGAAGCAGAGGATATTCTTCCCAACTTGAACTCTCATGTTTGCCCACTCAGGACCTGAGGAATCCGATTGCTATTTTATTATCATTTTGTAGGCATGTTTATATATACATTTGTGTGTATGTATATGTGTGTGTTTATGTGCACAAGTGTATGTGTGTGAGTGTCAGAGGACCACCTTGGGTGTTGTGCTTATGAAAACTGTCTACCGACTTTCAGATAGGCTCTCTCATTGGTCTGGAGCTCTACATTTGTATTAGGCTGCTTAGCCACATCTCTAGCCCTGGCGTTATCTGCATGAGCTATATCATGCTAGCATTTTCCTTGGGTCTCCATGCTTGCAAGGCAAGAATCTTATGAACTGAACTATACTTCCAGCCCCTGGATCAATATTTTGAACAGAATAACTAGAGACTATTCCCCAGATGACCAAGACAATGGTATTTCCAATCATTTTTTTTTACATGTGGTACTTTACAAAACCCTCTCTCGTGCATTTTCTCATGCGAGTGGTATTATGAAATTATAGTGGATGGAAATTTATACTCCATGTTTACAGAGATGTCAATGGAAGGTGGGAGTTGCTTGGGCTGTGTCAAGTTGACAATCAGAGCTAACCATCATAAGGCTCAAGACAAAATGTCTTAATTATTTTTGTGTTTTACTTGAGAGTATCTTGAACTAGGCTGGCACATGGGCCTCACACACATCCAGAGCTAGAGCCTGACATCAGAGCATGCTAAAGTAATATGGAGCAAGCAGAGAGCCAGGGTTCAAGAGGAAGACTCTGTGTCTAATCAGAAAAGGCAGAGGAAATGTCAAAGCTGGATCTCAGATGTAGGAATCAGAGAGCCAGGAGTACATGAGCAGGTTAAAGAGGCTTTAGAGTAATCAACTGAAACAGGGTTGTGCTTCTTGAGCTATTTCTTTTAAGGGCTAAACAGGGCTGGAGAAATGGCTCAGTGGTTAGGAGCACTCGCTACTCTTGCAGAGAACCAGGGCTCTATTCCCAGCACCCACAGTGGGGAATCACTACTATCCAGGAGATCCAATGCCTCCTCTCTGGCCTCTGTGGACACCAGGCACACATAAGGCACATATACACACATGAAGAGGAAATGTCCATATACTTAAAATTGAGCTCAGCTGCTGGGACATGACCACAAGCAATGGATGGATGTGGTGGATCCATCATCTTTTTTCCTGTCAGAACAGGCTCTGTTCTTATTGCCTTCTCTAAGTTAAAGGGAAAGAATCATTAGATATTAGTAAGGCTCCTAAGCTACAGAGCAGATAAATTCAAACTCAGATTCACTCACCCATTGCTAAGTAGTGTTCTATCACATCACAAAGATATTTCAAAGATGAACCATAGACATCATTCGCTCCTCCTGAATGACCTAATGTTGGGGCTGAATGATCAGACTGATGTCCAAAACCTCGGCTATTTGTAGAACAAACATTTGATGTCTCTGAACTGAGACCATCCCAAGCACACTCGCCAATTTGCCTCCCAGGAACATGTGGGTAGAGCCCTTTGGCACTCTAAATAATCTCATATATTAAAGTAATTTTCCCATTTCAGACAGTGCTCCTTATTATGGGGTTCATTGTATTCTCCCAAAAGATATGCTCAAGTCCCATGGCCTCGAGACCTGTGGATGAGACTCTATTTGAGCATAGTGTCTTTGCAACTATGATCAAGTTAAAATGATGACACAAGGGATTGCTTGGGTCCAGATCTCATATGACTGCTGGGCTTATGAGAGTAGAAACCACAGACACAAGACACAAATATCCTGTGACTAAGAATTCAGATACTGGGGCCATGACTTGTATGCTATAGAGCATAGGCAAATGTTTTTCATAGCCTACTTTAATAGGGCTTCAACCTCCCCTCTAGCCTACCACCCGCCAGAGCTAATGGAAAAGAAAAGGTTATGAGGATATGCAGGAAGCAGATCTGTTTAGAAATAGTTCTTTGGGGGGCAATTCCAATCTTTGTTGTTCTCAGTCCAGTCCGCCAACAAACTCCACTCATGAAGCAGCAGCTACAGCCCAGTCCACTTGGCAGACACCACACACAAATCAGCAAGTGTAGTTCAATCCAGAAGAAACTGCAAGGCTCACTTCACCAACTGGTATGAGTCCAAGGGAGTGGCAAAAGCCACAGGCACCTCACTAGAAGTTCTCTGGTGAGATTCTATGAAGTCACCACAGGTGAAGCTCAGCAATGCAATGTAAGGTGAACCAATACATGTGCATCTTCAGGGAAGAATAGTGAGTCGGAGCAAACTGAATAAATGCTCAAGCTGCCACTGCCTGTGGAGACATATTTATATTCTTTCTAAACCTCACATGACCTTTCACATGTCTGCTATAGCAAAACATCCTTTCACCCGTGTCTGTCTGCTCCAGCAAAGCATTCTTTCATGCCTGTGCTTTAGCAAAACATCCTTTCACCTGCGTGTCCCCAGCAAAGCATCATTTGACATAACTGACTTTCCAAAGAAACCAGAAGTTTCTACTTCAATGGTGAAAGTATTATGGCATTAGTAGGAGCTAAAAGAAAGGTGTTGATCGGAGTTTCCTCTGGAGCTTTAGAGGCAACACGGCCATGACCACTTGCTTCGGGAACCATGGGAGAATAACCTTTTCTTATTTTAAAGAGTCAAGTTTGTTGGGCTTTGTTATGGCACCCCTAAAAATTAAATACAAACCATCATCCAGACATCCCCACACTCAAATCCACAACTTTAATTCTCAGTATTCCTTCAGACATCTGAGAATCCAGAGGACTTTGTTAGGATTTGAATAAAAGTTCTATTGAAACTTTGACTTCTTTTGGGACCAGAGGGATCTATCTAATTTAAGAGCTGGTGTTTTTTTGGAGAGAAAAATTAGACTTTTTAATTACTTTCCCTGCTGCTACCACCACCGTTCAACCTGTTAATGTATCAGTTTCTTTGATTGAAAAGACTGGGCAAATTAAATCTATCTCTCAAAAAATATTAACCTAACATAGAATCAAAAGTGGATAACAAAAGGGTTCTCCAGCTCCCCAGTGGGAGTTACTTTGGGACTCTAGCAGGAAGTCAGTTTGATCACATTTCTGGAATCACATATTTAATATGACTGCCCACAGTCAGCCGTTCTGGCTTTCAGGAGCCTGGCGTCACTGAAACACAGCCCCCAGGCTCCCCCATGGACCAATGTCAAGGCTGAAAGCTTCCTTAGTGACTCCTCTGCCTTGTCCAGGAGAGCCTTTTGTGTTTTTCGCTCATTCCTGTTTCACTGAGCTGAGAAATCAAGTTATTGCCTAACTCATGCATCTGTATATTTATCTGCAAGATGGCAAGCAAAAGGTCTCTAGATGCAGTCACCAAAACCCCTGAGCCCCAGAGGGAACAATAATGCTAGCAGTCATACAAGACCCAAGAACATGGACCATCTGTCACCTCAAGGCCATGACCTGCTGCGAGCCAATGGAATCAACCCACAAAAATTCAATAGAAAGCAGCTGGCTCCGAAGAAGCATGCTTAAAATGTCCCTTTTAGTCATATGCCATTAAAATGAAGATGCATAAAGGCAGTGAATAAATATGAACGAACATTTTATGTTAGAGGTGCACCAAGCAAAGGGAGGCACAAAGGGGATTAACTGGAATAAATATGAGAAAAGTGGATCCTGAGAAACCCACTAAAAATACTTGTTTCAGACAGAGAAAAAGGTGGGGGAGGGAGAAGAAATCACTATGGCTCTCTCATCTCTTACTGTCACACACTCCTTGTCCTGCTAGCATGGTTTCAGCTGCCATCCCTGGACATGACAGTCCTAATACTCATTCAAATCTCGATCTTTCTCTCAAGGATTAATGTTGCATCTTTATGTAGCCTAGATCATTTCCCCCGTGTCTCCAGCAGCACAGGGAATGGTTATAAAGATTCATTTTTGAACACCTTCTGTGCGCTGGGTTATGTTCTAAACGTCACTAACGAGGTCAAATGGAATCCTTTCTCTTCAAGGGGCTCTAGAGGAAGAGGTATCCCTTCTTGTTCTATGATATGCGAAGCTGTGGAGGCATGTTCAAATCATCTTATGATACAATGGCAGAAGATCCAGTTCTGTAGAGGACTCAGAGGGGTAGGCATTTTTGAGATGAGGACAACTAAGCTGTGGGACTCGGACTCCAGGAACAATGAAGAGACCCATGGTGAGGGCATTCTCGGTAAGGAGAACACAGCTGTCAATCATATGCAAGAGCAGGTTCAGCTCTGTTATAGATGAGTATCCCGGATAGATAGAGAGTACAGATGAACTGGAAGGGGAAGCAGAGACAAGGTCAGGGAAATAGTTGCTTCTGAGCATGCTAAGGGTTTAGACTTGAGCCTCCCTGTGATGGCACAGATATAGAGGATGCGACTCGAATAAGGATGGCCCCCTTAGACTCAGATATTTGAATACTTAGTCACTGGAGATTTGCACTATTTGAGAGGACTATAAGGATTAAGAGGCATGGCCCTGATGTAGAAAGTATGCCACTGAGGGTGGGCTTTGAAGTTTCAAAAGTCCATGCCAAGACCAGTGTATCTCTGCCTATGGATCATGATGTAGCTCTCAGCTGCTGTTCCAGCACCTGCCTGCTTACTGCCCTGTTCTCTGCCATGATGATAATAGACTAAACCTCTGAAACTGTAATCAAGCCTTTATTAAATGTTCTCTTTTAGAAGAGCTGCATTGGTCTCTTTACAACAATAGAACAGTGACTAAGAGAGGTGTATCAGGGAGATTCTAGTCACAGCTTGATCATAACAAGGAGACCTATTCTGGGGTACCAAACTGAGTGATTGAGTTGAGAGATGCCATTAACTAAAAAGAGAAGGAGAGAAACATTTGGCAATAAAAGGGTGTGAGCAAGGCCTCAAAAGAGAGGGAGCAGATGGTGAGGTCTCTGTTGGACAAGTGGCACTTGAGGTAACCTTAGGACATCCAGGAGGATATGGCCAGTGGAGAGTTAGGGAGTCTTTCTCTCCTCTTCTTAAGCTGTAAGAATTGCATTCTGCAGCCAAGAGTGAGGAGCAGAGTTTTGTTTTGACAGCTTTGGGGCACCTGAGCTATAGTATACAGATCATTTCTAACCAACCTAGAAAGGTAAGTGCCCAAACCATATGCAGAAAAGTGACTGATGGACATGAGAGATAGCCCTCTTAAAATGAAATATTTTGTCAGGAGTGACCTCAGATGCAAAACCACATATCAGAAGAGACCTCTCCTGTGGAGGACTTTAGCCAGTCCATTTAGAAAGATGACTAGAATAATTTCATCAGTGAGAAATTCATAGGAATTGTGAGACATCAGGGCCCACGGCTGTCTGGTTGAATAGCTTCATCTTCGAGATGAAGACGGGAGGCCCGGAGGTGACTGTATTATCCACAGGACAGTGGCAAAGTGGAGACTGAAACCTAGGCTGCCTCTTGGAAAAGCCTACACCTTAGCTCTCTTCAGCAGAGGCGTTGGCTATGGTCCCTCTGGTGTCTGCATTCCTCATGTATCGGCTCCAGCAATTGCTTTACCCATCTCAATATCTGTACATTGTGGGTGTCTGTCAGCCCAGAAGGTTTGTGTTGCTGGAAGACCTGCTACAGTGTGCAACAGTAGCCTCCTTATGCAGATGAGCTTCATGCCAGCCTTAATGTAGGTGTCTCATTATCACCTAGGGCATATCCAAACCTAGTGACTCCAGCGGGGGTCACCACATTGGCATTTAAGCTTGAGAGTCATGGGCCTTTGCTTCGCTTCCATGTTTCTTACTTTAACCCTTTCTGGGGTCATCTCACTGGTCCTCCAACATCTTTCCAAAGGCAAAGTAGAGAGCAGTGGGGAAAGGGGAGTCACTTGTATCTCAGCACCCGTTCTTATGCGTTCTCTTTCTTTTTCTCTTAGTCTTACTTTCTTTCTGTCCCTTTTTCCCCTAGAGGAAGAGATACAGGTGGCTCATGCCGTTTGGGAGAGGGAGAGTCAGATGAGATCCTATGTAAATCCCAATCCCAAGAAGTCAGCCCTAGATACATACATGTATGAGGAAAGTTAAGTCTCAATAGATTATAGATACATGTGTATACACATACATGTATGTGTGTGCTTATAACAATAATACTTAAGAGATTATTAATTTGGGAGGAGTGAGAGGAGCTCAAGGAAGAGGGAGCAAGGGGGTCATGTAGAGGCAGTGCCCATGTATAAAATACTCAGGAATATGAAACATTTTAAAAATTGTCACCGTTCACGATTCCTAGGGGCAGCGCTAGTGTGGTTATTGTGAGGAATGATTTGAATGTGCTCAGAGAATGAGTGCATCATTCATGCTTCCTGACCCCCATTCTGTGAGAGCAGCAGCCTGGTTTGGTGTCATAGATAGACCTGCTGGAAGCTTTGTGTTTAAAGCTCAAGAATGTCTCGTTTGGCCTCCCACAGCCTGAAAGTATTTCTATCTTTAATCACGATACTACCTGATGTAACATGGTTTCAAAACTCACACAACTATACTGTTAGGTAATGATAGTTCCCTGTCCAGACCAAATCTTGTTCTATCCTTTATTCTCAGCAAACTTCCTAATAACTCCTTTACTATATGTGGAAATCTTATCAGCCTTCAAGATGCTATGCACATATTGCCTGGCTTCCTTGTGCACCCCCATGTCTGCATACTTTAAGAGTTAGATATTGGCAAGCCCATCTCGTCAGCTGGGTTGCGGGTTTTGCGACAGGTAGTATACACGCTAGGGCAGTCTGGTACTCAGCTGGCAAGCCTCAGGCTTGCTTGCAACCCTCAGCAGTCCCTGCTTCCCCAGGAACACAGCAGAAAGAGGGAGAAGCGTGTTGCATCTTCTCAGGTCTCCTGTGTCTGCCAGCTTTCTCCTGTTGCCATGGATGCCATGGCTCAGAGGTGCTCTCCAGGGTTCTCATCTCAAGCATCTCTGTTACTAAGATCCATAGTGACTGGTGATTCAGGCTGCTAAGGTTTCACCGGGTCCTCTGTACTCTTGTTTATTCTGTCTGAGACCTGCCACTCCACCCACATCCACACTCACCGAGAACAAGCATTCGAGCACCATGAACTCTTCCTAGAAACTGCACCATCACTGCGGGTCCAATCTGGGCTCAAGACTCAGCCTTCTAATTTCTAGCCTGAAGACTACCATGCTACCATGGCCAAGTCACTCGACTGTCTTATGCCTCAGTTTCCCTTTATAATATGAGGAGACTGACCTTATTAATCTTAGAATGCCTGTAATTTTTAATTATAATTTTTTTCTGAGATGAAGGACAGAATCTCATTTTGCTACATTCAGATTGTATAGATTGAAATAATGTGATAGCCACAGATGAGAGAAATGAGAATTCATCTTTCTGTGCCTGTCCACCACCACTCTGTGCACTCACACACCTCCCCCCTCCAAGGCTGTGTGTATATAATTGATTGATTGAAGGAGACTTGGCCCTTCTTCTAGGCACTTGATTGTGAGCAGAACAGATGTCTTGAATTCAGTGATTGGCTCTCAGATGTATTCTAGGGCGTGGGGTGATGGGAAGGAAGTGGATGATTTCAAATTCCCGGGCCCCACAATAAATGAATAGTGAATGTGAGTGAGGGGTGGAGAGGGACCAGGTTGGGTATTTAGTGTTATGAAGTGAGTCGCCAGATGTTGATGACAGCTGGTGGATTAATACCAAAGGTGACTGGTGGGCCAAGTGTCCCTTTAGGAAATTACCCAGGAAGAGGAAGTAGCAGTCCTTAATCATCTAAGCCTAGGGTATAAGGAGGAACTCCCAGCTTTCCGCTGCCCAGCTGGCAAGAGCCATGTTAGTGGGCTTGCTTTGGCCACCTTCCCAAAGGGGGGGATTAGTCTTAGCATGGTCGTTATAGAAGAAAATTGAAATTGTTGATTTCACCGCTCCATTTTCTGACCAGGGAAGATAGCTTTATGCAGATTGAATGGGATGCATGATGTTGCATGATCTCTGTTAAGGTCTCCGGAGGAAGCATTGAGTTATGAGCTTCTTCATCATTCCTGCCCTCACGCTCCTGAGTGAAACAAGGTTTGACACAGCCTTGCCCTCAGCACTGTGCATCCAACGCTCCTGTTGACCACTGTACCCTCCTAAAACTAGCCCATGGCAGCAAGCTCTCGGCTTGATTGAGAGACTCTGTCTCCAGGAATGGATGCAAGAGTGATGGGGAATGATTCCCAACACTCACTTTGGGCTCCCTCTTGCTCATGGATGTATTTGCGTGTGCATGCACACATACATCCACTTTATCCACAGCCAAAGTTATGGCCACTATTATGTAAAGTCAAACTGTGCACATCACCACACCAGATATCCAGCATATGCATTTGGAGTGTATGCTTCCTCATGAAAGTTCCATGACGTTGTCTCTGTTTAATCACCATTTTCTAAAGCCAAGAACAAATGCTAGCAAACAGTTTCCTCTGAAATACATAGTTGGCAAGTAGCAGAGGTGAGTTTTATATTTGCATAGCCTGACGTCAGGCAGAATATGTGCCTTGAAAGACTCTTGTATTAATTCTCTCACCCACAGGTGTTGATATAGCACAGGGAGAGAGGAAGGGGTTCCCACTGTAGCCAGCATCTTCTTGAGTCCTGCAAGTCAAGTCAGCTCAGTTCATTCCCCCAAGGAGGACAAAGTGATATGTCTGCATTACAGAAGTCAAGGTAGTAAGACCATCTACCACACAGCTAAGAAAGGATGTCCTGAAGTGAGCAGATAGCTTAGTGGTTGAGCATTTGGCATACAATTTGTGAGGACCTTGAGTTAGGATCCTAGGACCCACATCAATGCCAGATGGCTGTGACAGCCCACCTGTAGTTCCAGGCACAGAAGGAAGACAGCAAGTTGAGATTAGCCATATCTGTGAGTGGTGGCTTTAAGAGACCCTGCCCCATTGAATAAGGTGTAAAATAAACTGAGGGTTATTTCAAGCATCAATCTAGGACGTTCATATGCATGCATACCGATATGTATGTGTGTGCATGCACACACAAGAATGTGTATGTGGGCTTGGCATGAGCACATGCACACACACACACACACACACACACACACACACACACACACACACACACACACAGGTGAAAAAGCGTATCTTTGTTCATTACCAAATACGAGCCCAGGGAGTTCACAGGAGATACAATATTTTAATCATCGTCATTGATGGTAATGTGCTCCCTAACCATAGATAAGGAAGCCAAGCCTCAAGTGGTTAAATGAACTGCCTAAAAGCACAAGACCACTTGTTACAGTGCTGGAAGCCTTTCCAGGAACTCTCAGGGGCAGGGTGGTGTACTTTCCTCTTTCCACCCAGCCCAGTGCTTTCTCTCAGCCAGTTCTCACTGTAGCTTCTGGCCTATGAACAGACCTTCTCACCAGCAGGGAACTTCCAGCAACCATCAAAGAGCAGTTTATTGGCAGAAGAGCGCATCTAGCTTGAGAGAACCCTAAAAGCCTTCCTGGAGGTGAACTGAACTATTCCATCATTGGGAGATATTTGAAACCTAGCCATGTGTGGCTTTGCCAGCTTATTCCAGAAACAACAACACCACCAAACACCAGTGGAGTTTTGAGAATTTTCCTAATTGTATAAGTTATTGCTTTGTTTGTTTCTTACCCAAAGCTTTAAGTAATTATAATAAAAACAACAGGGTTTTAGTGCCATTTCTGCAACCCACCCACTGTGCATCCCTTGGCAAGCCCCACAATGCTTCTGGCTTTAGTTTCTGCATCTCAGATGGACTCCAAAGTCCTCAGTAACTGTAGTAGGATCTACAGTGAAGAGGCTCTGACAGATCTCTTGAGGAAATGAGACCTTGGCTTGTGTCCCAAGATTGGTAGCTGCTGGGGGAGTTTCCTTGTGCTGGGCACAGTCCTAAAAGATTGAGTTTTAAGAATGCTAGTTTCTCCTGCTCTGCTCAGTGAACTGTCCCATGGGATGCAGAGGTTCCTAAAGGCCAATGGCCTGACACCTCATGTGCTTTCATATGGAATACACAGAAGCAGATTTATCAGGAACACATCGGGATGACTTTGCCATGGAGCAAATAAGCCCAGATAGATGTCCCGACAAATGGAGCTAGGAGAAATGAAAACTGGTGGTCAGTTGCTCTGACATTCAGCTAGCTCCAGCTTAGTGCTCCCTAGAGATGCACCATTCAAAAGGTCCTCACTATGCAGGGAAAATGCCTTTTGTATCGTGTGAAGGACTCTGACCATGCCATACATGGGTCTGGGTATGTCTTTCCCTTGCATGGGTCGACAGGTTTTGTCCAATGAAAGAAAAGGTTTTGACCTCAAATGACTCTTACTCCATGTTCCAATAGTCTCTGGCTCTGGGATTGTTACTAAAAACAAAATCACCTGTCATATGCTATAAGAGATAATACCAAAAAGGGCCATCTGCCACGACCTTCTTCAGACTGGTGTCTAGATCCCCACCTAAAGACTATTCCTCACGATAAACTGAAATCTGTATTAAAATGGGTCTGGTGATGTAAATTAGAAATCTTCTAAAGTCTATTGACAACTTGTCCTAGAGGCAAGATCCTAGGATGACTGCTACCTTGAGTTCTGAAAGAGTCTTG
Source organism: Mus musculus (assembly GCF_000001635.26). NCBI lineage: Eukaryota > Metazoa > Chordata > Mammalia > Rodentia > Muridae > Mus > Mus musculus. The sequence continues at coordinate 72,366,207 of NC_000083.6, read as the reverse complement.
ACAGAGAGGAAGGGTCAATGACACGGGGCCCCGAGCTTGACATCGTCTCTTCTTGTTAATTCTACAATACTTGCTTCACTTTGTACTGCAGTTGCTCTTTAAAGTTCCTGATATGTCCAAGGTCACCTAGAAAATGGCTGATTTTGAGATAATGTCTTGAAAACTAAACGTGATTGGTTTCTTGTTTCCTGACTCAACTTAGCTTTAGGTGATTTAGAAAGCCTTTGGGACATCTCTGGGTTACAACTTTGAAGATTTAGGAGACACAGCGGGCCATTTGGGGGTCCTGAGGGCCATTTGGATACAAAGGAGGACTAATGGATTTCCTAAGCCCAACCAGTGGGAAATCCAGTGTCTAAAGACACCAAGTCTCCCTGTTGCCACTGTGTGGTGTTGTCACAAATGTCGTCGTGGGAACCCTGCTCCTCGAGTGTCTTTTCCTGGTTTGTGGCTTGGGTAGGAAGCTCCATTACCACCTCAGTGGCTGGCTTCTGAGGCACATGCCTCAGGCGTGGCTGTTTGCTGTTGTCAGCCTCACACTTGCTAGACACCGGAATTCCCCCCTCAGTTCAGATGTTTGAGTAGGCAGCCATTGCCACCCCCTCCAGGTATCCATTCTACAGCATGGTGCAGAGCAGCATGTACATCTTCCCACGTGACAGCATTTCACACTCAAGCATTGTTTTGAGCTTACTGTTAGTATATTTGTGTTTTGAGATGTGGCCCCTATCCTTGTATGTTTCAGGACACACACACACACACACACACACACACACACACACACACACACAGAGGGAGAGAGAGAGAGAGAGAGAGAGAGAGAGAGACAGAGAGAGACAGAGAGAGAGACAGAGAGAGACAGAGACAGAGACAGAGAAAGAGAGAGACAGAGAGAGACAGAGAGAGACAGAGAGACAGAGACAGAGAGACAGAGACAGAGCTCATTTTTAACTAGTTATACAATTTTCTTGAGGCTCCTTTAATGAGTCTTTAAGAATCTGGAAGGGAGAGCCGGGTGTGGTGGTGCATGCCTTTAATCCCAGCACTCAGGAGGCAGAGGCAGATGGATTTCTGAGTTCAAGGCCTGCCTGGTCTACAGTGTGAGTTCCAGGACAGCCAGGGCTACATAGAGTAACCCTGTCTTAAAAAAGCAAACAAAAAAGAAGGAGGAGGAGGAGGAGGAGGAGTCTGGGCCCAGAGATGACAAGTGCTGTGGGGAGAGGACACTCCTTTTCTTACTGTCTCAAATGCAGAAACGCAGGTTTAGAGAATACAGCCCTGCCAGGGTTCTCTAGCTCTCCTGTGAAGGTCCTAGAGCCACCAATACTATGTCTTTCCGAAGACTTATTTTTATAGAGCTTTGTGCTCTCCTCAGCAGGCCGATCATTTCTAGAGGGTTCTATTATCTTTGTTCCTTGAAAGGATTGATAAGAAAAATACAGTATTGGACAATAGTGATTGATTGTAGCTGCACACTCAGCAGTTTGGAATAGCTCTCTTTCTTTTATAGTTTTAATTGGCAGGTGATAATTGCTTGTCATTTTTCAATGGTCAGCTTCTCATAGACCAAATGGATATATACAGTAAGATTGAGACCTCTGGATCCTTCTGAAAGTCATGGTCACTATAAAGGGGCCTGAAACTGAGGAGCAATAATTGTCTCTGGAGATGTTAACTGTTAACAGAGTTTGAGTCAAACAGCCATCTCCACGGCGTCTTCAGTGGCTACTTTCTTCTATGCTGGGACTAAAGTGATGTAAGGAGAGAAAGGTTTGCTCGGGCCCATGGGTTGAAGGGAATACGGTCCATCATGGAAGCAAAGACTTGGTGGCCACTGGACCTTGAGGTGACTGATCACCCTGTACTCTGGTCATGAAGCCGAGAGAAGTGAATGCTGCTATTCTGCAGAATTCCTCCTTTCTGTTCAGTCAAGGACCCCAGTGTGTGGTGCTGCCCTTACTAAACATGTCTTCCCTCTCACTGTTACTTTCCCTCTGGGATCATCCCCATAGACACACCCACAGGTGTGCCTCATGAACACCCCAACTGCTGCTTATTGTGATAAGTCAACAACAGAAATTAGCCAGCACATTCAGAAGTTCCTTAATTTGGTCTTAGCCCATGGTCTTTGATTGTGAAGCTGTGGAGGGGGGAGGGAGAACCCTGGATCTCTATCACACTCCAGCCTTGCGCCTCCTGGCTTTCCCTAGGAGCGGGTGTTGTCATCTTAGGGAAAGAGAACGTCTGAGCTTCAGTTGCCTCATCTATAGAGGAAAGAATACCACCTACTTCTCAGTGTTGCTCTGTAGATTAAAAACAATGACAGAAAAAAGATGCACTGAGAATGGTCCCTAGCAGATAACCCAAGGGGCACACACTGGGTGTCTCTTCTTTTGGGTGTGGACCTGTGTTGGCCAGTGACAGGCTGAGCACTTTGATGAATCCCTTGATCCCTCTGAATACTTTCTGTGAGAGGGTGTAGCTCCTGCCTCATAGGCCCTGAGTCAGAAGAGGGCAAGAGAGAGGTCCTTAAGATGCACCCTGTATATAGAACCTTTGAAAAGGCTCAAGTTTCTGAGTTTTTCCTGATGCTGTTAGAGAAAATGATATTATTGCCTACAGATATTAAAGGTGGTTTAGAAGCAAGAAAAAAAAGCAACCTGTTTCTCAATGTTTTATAAGAAATTAAATCAGAATGTAGAAAAATCCAATTCAGTTTCACCTCAAAATGAGCAGCAATATTAACTTCGTTCCTATTTAAAGCCAGGAAGCCCAGCTGTGATAGCTAAAGGGGGCCTGCCGCCGAGCAAAAGTTTCAAAACAAATCCATTGAATGATGGGACATTTTGCATAGCCTGCTGGACTAGGCAGGGTTTGACCCACACACAGTAGATTAGCATACTCCCCAGAGACCAGACATCCCAGAAGTGATGGTGTTCAGTGTGTGGTCTGTTCACCTAATATGTACGCAGGCACATTTGCCAGGCAGCATCTTATTTGGCACAGTACACCTCCGTCTCAAGTAGAAAATCTTTATTTGGAGAAGAGTAGACGCAATAGATGACAGTTGTGAAGATTGAAACTTTGGCAAAAAAAGGCAACGGTAATTGTCACTGTTGGGTAGGCGGCAGCTCTCTCCCCCTCCCATTCTTCTACATTCACGAATGTGGTTGGAGACTTTGGACCCTCTCTACGGAAGCCATGAGTAATTGCCATGCTGTTCATTTTGAGGGCTCTTTTGGTATTGCCAAGTAGCAAACATAGTGCCAGTTTCCTCCTGGCATTCTGATACCAAAGCAAAGTGCCTGGCAAGGAAGGCAGTGTTGAAGAACAAGGGGCTAGGGATGAGACTCTTGTTTCAGTGCTTGCCTGGGATGCACAGAGCCCTAGGTTTGCTCACCAGTGCCACAGAAACACAGAGCTGTGATATATACTATAATCATGACACTCGGGAGGGGGAAACGGGAGAATCAGGGCTCCAGCTTATTCTCAGTTATGTAGGCAAGCTCGAAGCCAGTGTAGGATACAGGAGAGCCTTTCAAGAGAGATGGGGGGAGGGAGGGAGGGAGGGATAGAGAGAGAGAGAGAGAGAGAGAGAGAGAGAGAGAGAGAGAGAGAGAGAGAGAAAGAGAAATTAACAAAAGAAATAATTCCACCACGCATACGAGGCAAGGCATCATGGCGGCAGCCCTCAGAATCAGATTGCGTATCTTCAGTGCTGTTCAGATACAAAGGCATCAAGTGGCATGTCAATACAAGCAAGGCACATTATAAAGGGAATTGTCTGCACCATGAAAGGGCGAGTAGTATTAACCTTAGAACCAGAGGATACAGCTACCGCAGAACCACTGGGAAACATAAAACATAAATCTCCATTGCCCAGAAGCGGAAAGATACTTAATAGAAGTGTAATGAGAGGTTTTTTCTCCTCCTCTAACTTAGATAGTTTGGCTGTGTCAATGGGAATTACTTCAGTCCCACTCCTGGGAAGGGCCAGCTGCCCATGGATATGATTACAGGACCTTCCAGCAGCTGGCTGTATGATTACAGGACCTTCACAGCGGCTGGCTGCTTGTGCCAGAATCAGCTCCGCTTCCCTGCTACGTTCTGAAATCCCCAATACAGGGCATATCTTGGAGATGGAAACCATGGCCCCAGAAGCAGCTGTCTAAAAGCACCAGTGTTAATTGGGAGCTAGCACCCATTAGCATGGCCAGAGACTGATTGATTAAATTAGCAATCACCCTTCCAAGAGCAAGGACTTTGGAATCTTACAAAAGTTAAATGAAGAAAGAACTTTGGGAAACATCTGGTCAAGCTCTTCTGTTTGAGGAATTGGGGGCCCAGAGAGGGTAAGTGACTTCTAGAAGGTCACCAGCAAATCAGTGACAAAGGTGGAGGGCCAGTTTCACTTGATGCTTACCACTAGAATCACCTAGTCTGCAAACCCTTTGTTATACTGATAGAGAAAACAAAGTCCACACCTGAGAAATGACTAGGCCATCCTGGACTGTGGCTTCCCCAACAGTCCTTGTCCAGGGTTCTTTCCTTGCTACATGCAACTTTCTCTCTTTCTTAATAGCCTCACGGGTGGGTAAGGAGGCTAAGAAGCAGGTGGCTGAATGAAGTCTATTTATGGACATGCTCTGTGAATCCATAAGCGTGCTCTGAGAGCCTGCCCTGTGCAAAGCCTTTCAGCCATGTTAGATGCCAGACAGTGAAGACAGAGAAAAGAGAAGCCATGAGGCCATGTGTCTTGAATATGAGGTGAATATACACTGCTTAGCCCAGAATGAGTGTAATTTAGAGTCCCCCCAACACAACATAGATAGTTTGGCTGTGTGGTGGGAATTACCCCTATACAAGCCCACATGGAACACACTTGTCTCAGGGCAAGGCTTCCACCTGCCCTTCCCTGTGTTTCCATACTCAGTGGCTGACCCTCGTGGTTTCTCAAGAGAGAGTAAGCCAGGCTCCTCACAGTGTGGTCCCCACTGTGGCAGAGGTACAGGTGAAGGGAGGTGGGGAGGGTGGGGCAACATGCAGGTTTGCTTCAGTCAGGGACTTCCCTGTCAGACAGCACACAGCAAGGCCTGCCTGCTTTTCCTCCTGAACACACTTCTTAAGGCTTATTGTATCACTCCCAGTGAACAAGGGGGAGGGAAATGAAAGCCTGAGAGCTGGTAAACACCAGAGGCAGACTCAAATTCAGACAGAACTTGCTCAGACCGGCTGTGCTCACCCATAGTGAAGATGTTTCCATGTTCCCAGGAGCCTCAGCAAACCCAGGCTCTCACTGTCCTATAATATGAGCTATAGGAAGGAAATACTTTCTTTCCTTTCAGCAGCTTGGAGAACTGATGGAGTTGTATCTTGCTCCTCCTGGGCAGGCAGGGACGGGGGATGAGGTGAAGGCTGGCCCTAGGGAGGGCAGAGCTCCGGTTTGGGGGACAGCCTGTTTCACTGACCTTTGCTGTCATTGCAGGTCTGGAGTGCAGCTTTGACTTCCCCTGTGAGCTGGAATATTCTCCTCCCCTGCACAACCACGGGAATCAGAGCTGGTCCTGGCGCCATGTGCCCTCCGAGGAGGCCTCGAGGATGAACTTGCTGGATGGGCCAGAGGCAGAGCATTCTCAAGAGATGCCCAGAGGTAAGGGACCATGTCCTGGGTAGGCCAGGACAAGGCTCAGAGTCCTAATTACTTTGAAACAAAGGGGTTTTCCCAGCCCTGCACAGGCTTGGCTCCTTGGAAATAGACCTTGAATATCTCTTTCTTCATGGCTCCTTGACACATGTATAGTGAAACACATGAGTCTAATTTTAAGAGGAATTCAGCCCTTTACACTTACCAAGTTACAGAAGTATGATTCTAGAACTCTTCAACATAGATTTCCCAAGGTAATATAATAACTAAATAACATGTTGATCTGTTTGTCTATCTGAAATGGGGTTGCCAAAGAAAACACAAGTCACTCAGTTCAATTTGAATTTTTGAAGATTTTTTTTTTGTATGTCTCAGGTGATGCTCAGAGCACGCACCGAAACCTATCCCAACCTTATGGAAAACTTCAAGTGTGTTCTGCATTTTTATTTGCTGAATCTGCCAATCTTAACGGGAAAGGTGCTGTGCAACTGGGTTAAATGTGTGTTTCATCCTCATTCATGAATATTCAGGGCGCATGCTTGTTTTGCATGATGCTTTCAGCAGTCCTGAGCTCTTTATGAATATTGCCTGCCAAATTTTCAGGACCCGAAGAGCAGACACGGACTCGTGGTACTGGTTACATATTTGGAAAGTTTTTTACGGGGAGCTGTGAAAACGTTAAGCCTCACTCCAGCCTTCTGATCTGTTTCCACATCAAACCACAAGGCTTGCAATTCCTCGGGCACAGAAAACTCTGCAGTTCCTTACATTTGCAAGCGTGGGTTTTGGGTTTTCAGGAAGAAATGAAAACTGAAATGGGAATGGATTTACTGGACGTTAGTGGGACTTGTCATCCTTCACTGTCATGTTGGATTCAAAGTTAGTGAGGGAAAAGCTGGGGAGGGGAGGGACTGGACCAAGCTCACAGTTTAGGATTTCATGAGCAGGTCTAGATGCCTACCATGATGTGTTCGAAGCAAAGGCTCTTTCCACAATGTCCTGTTTCAGTCTGTAGCAAAAGCCTATGATCAGAGCCTGTGCTGTATCCAAGTTCTTAAGAATGGCTATCACGGGCTCATACATTTACAGAGCCTATCAGGGGCAGGACTCCTGGGGACTGAAAGAGGTGACACAATAATCAATGCCTTTGGATGTGTACGATACATCATCCTCCAACCATCTCACCACAAAAAGCCCAGTAGCTACTTACTCTTCCCCTCTGCACAGTCTTCTGCGCTCCCTTTTCTGCTTTTGTGCCCATTTTCAGATTGCTTGAGGTTGACCCCTGCTTTAAGCTGCCCTGGCCTGGATGTTGATGCCCCGTGTGTAGGTAAATCGCTCTATACTGGGCAATGCACAGGGGTCTATAAAGAAATTATAGAAAGTACTCTTAAAGCCACTAAGTCAAGAAATCTGAGCTGAGGCCTAGCAACTTGAACCTTTTGCATTATGAAATCTTGCACATACAGAACATAGCGATAACATGTTTGCACAGATTACAGATGACGATCTAAGTTCTCCACACCAAGCCAAAGAATCCAAATGCTGTCTTCCCTCATGTGTGTGTGTGCATGTGCACGCATGTGTACAAACATTTGTACTTAGTCCACAGACATCTCTCTACCCTTGCGAATAACTACTGCTGTATTGTATGTGAATCACCCATTTATCTTTCTTTATGGCCGAGCCACCTAAGTGTGTGACCCCCCCCACACACAAAGCATTTATTAGATCTGCATTTTTAAAATATAAATGGAATCATTTCATCATTCTGTAACCTGTCCATTCTGATACATGTAGCTTTGGTCTATTGTTTTGATGCCTTTCGCGAATTGATTGCATGAAGGTAAGTTTCTTTTCACTCTTCGGCCATTGACTATTTGGGCTATCATCAGGGTTTTATAAGCACCAATAACACTATTGTAAGCATTTTTGCATATGTCTGCTGTGTCTGCCTGAGACTGGTTGTAACATATAACAAAGACGAAATTGCTAGGGTGTGTACTGGATGCATCTTTCATTTCATTAGGTAATGTGGATCTATTTGCCAGAGTGGTTATACCGACTTATACCCTCCCACTTGTGATAAGTGACTGTTCCATTCTGTGACCTTCATCCTCAGTAATTATTAGTATTGTCAGACTTTGTCATTTTTGCCCATCTAGCAAATGAGATAATATTTTACTGCAGTTTAAATTTTCATGGGAATCTCCTAAATTTCTATGTGCTTATGTGTACATGGGGGTGGGAGTGGGGGACAGCGATGACATCAAGGTTGACATCAAGTGTCTTTCCTCAATTATTTCCCAGCTTAGCTTTTTCCTTAAGATGTGTGTGTGTGTGTGTGTGTGTGTGTGTGTGTGTGTGTGTGTACATATGTGTGTCAGTTCCTACAAAAGCCACAAGAGGGTACTAGATCTCCTAGAGTTGGGATTACAGGTAGTTATGAGTTGCCTTATGTGAGTGCTGGGACCTGAACTCTGCTCCTCTAAAAGATCAGTGGCAAGTGCTCTTAACTGCTGAGCCATCTCTCAAAGGTGGAGCCCTTCCACCTATACTCTTGAAACAGTATCTCTCCCTGACCTCAGTAAGCCCCTAGGGTCCTCCTAACTCTATCTACGCTAGGATTATGGGTGTATTGCTATATCTGACTTTCTGAGAATCACATTGAGGGTCTCATGATTGTGCAGCAACCAGTATAGCAACTCAGCTCCCCTGACCCTCAGTGGAATTCCTTAAATATTTTGAGTATATTTCTTAGATGATTATAAGTCACACCTTTACCTGTGTGCTATTGACATAGACCATCCTTCCAGGTTTATTCTGATTAATAGCCACTACTGTGGTTATCTCTGGATTGTAAACCCAACTGGACTGGCTAGTCTTATGTCAATTTGACATAGACTAGAGTTACTTTGGAAGAAGGAGCCTAAATTGATAAAATGCCCCCACCAGATTAACCTGTGTGTAATAAACCTATGGAGCACTTTCCTAATTGGTGGTTGATATAGGAGTGCTTAGCTCAATGTGTGCTCTGCCACCCTTGGGTGGTCCTAGGTTCTAGAAGAAAGCAGGCTGTGTAAGCCATGAGGAGCAAGCCAGTAAGCAGCGTTCCTCCATGGCCTTTGTTTCAGTTCCTGCCTCCAGGTTTCTGCCTTGAATTCCTGCCTCTGCTTCTTTCAGTGACAGGAAAATATCCAGTGAAATGAACCCTTTCCTTTCCAATTACTTTTGGTTGTTGAGTTTTAGCACAGCAAGAGATCCTAATAAGGACACCAGTTTCTTAAAATACATATTTTTAATCACTGTAGATTTTTTTTTTAAAGTTATATTTCCTGTTTTAACTGGATCTCAATGCAGTGATTTAGAGAACACAACAGCTGGACTCTGTGTGAATGCCACAGACTTTGTGATGTCATATGGTGTGTGTCTGGAAGTTAGGACCTTTTACATGGTTTAAACAGTGGCAATAAATTGTGCACTGCTGACCTCTGACCTGCTTCTCTTTCTCTGTCTTTCTTTGTGTGATCTCGGGCCCATACGAGTCACATGGAAGGCTATGAGAAACTAAATAAGGAGTTGAGGAGAGGGAGAGAAATCTTGGTAGCGCAACACATAGCAGATGCCTTATGCTTTTATGAAGCTTGATCCCACGGGTCAGTGCATGCAGAGAATGCAAAGGCATGTACATTAGATGACTTGGCCAGGATGGGAACACCCATCTTTAAGTCCAGGCTTGTCAGTTTCAATCTCTCTAAAACGCTGTTATTCATACCATGTGGCAGTGTGCAGCTCCTATAAAGACTGTGATACAAGCAACAACAATAAAAGCCATTGTGTGTATACCTGTCTGTTTTGCCAGACTCTTCTGTGCACACAGATGTTACAGCAGAGTGTGGGGGTATTTCCTACTGCCAGAAACATACACTTGTTTTCTGTTCCAAATGAAGAATACTGTTATTAGTCAGGGCTCTCTAAAGAAACAGAACTGATGGGAGGGAGGAGGAGAGGAAGACAGGAAGGGAGGGAGGGGAGGAGGGAAAGAAGGAGAGAGAGAGAGAGAGAGAGAGAGAGAGAGAGAGAGAGAGAGAGAGAGAGAGAAAGAGAGAGAGAGAGACAGAGAGAGACAGAGATTTGTTAGAGCAGCTTACAGGCCATGGTCTGTCTCACAACAGACAGAAAGGCTGAGAATTGGTAGTTGTACATTTCACAAGACTAGATGTCTCAGTAATCACAATCCAGTGCTAGAGTCCATGTTAGAATCCCAAAGAAAGAAGCAGGTTCTAATACCAGCTAAGGCTGTCTTACCAACAGTATAGATGACCTTACCAGCGAAAGAGAGGCTGGCAAAAAAAAAGAAGAGTGAGAGAAAGAAAGAAAGAAAGAAAGAAAGAAAGAAGAGAGAGAGAGAGAGAGAGAGAGAGAGAGAGAGAGAGAGAGAGAGAGAGAGAGAGTTTTTTCATCTGCGTCCTTTTATATGGGCTGCAACCAGCAGGTGTGGCCCAGATTTGAGATGGGTCTTCCCACCTAAAAAGATTCAGTCAAGAAAATCCCTCACAGAAGGGCTCAGGGCCTTGGATTTTAGCTCATTACAGATGTAGTCAAGTTGACAACCAAGATTATGCATCAGAGTCTACTAAGACAACACAGACCAGTCAAAAAAAAAAAAAAAAAAAAGAGCGATCACTGTCCCCCCTCCTTGCTTTGAGATTTCTGCTCAGATTTTTCCAACCATGGCTCCCTCTTCACTTTTCAAGGCAATCCACTATACCCTTCCTCACTCCTCAAAGTGGACTGCTCCTACTGAAGGAGGCTGGTGAAATCTCTTGCTCTTCAAGGTACCAGAGTGAATGACTTTTCCAGTCTGCACCAGCCCCACAGTCTCTTCACTGTGCTCTCCACTGTCTCTGTTTTTTTCAGCTGTTGGAGGGAGCATGCTCGCTTGCAGTGTTGATGACAAGGAGTAATGGCGTGCGCTTTAGGGTTTGATCTTTTTTTTTAACTGAACATTTATTAGTTGGATGGTATTTAGATCATGTTGCAATATTTCTCGTCGGAGATAAAGATGGGCTAGGCAAAGGTAGGCAAGTAATAACAATCACAGGTAATGAACTCTAAGAGTGTAAATTTTAAATGACTTTAATTTATGGTCCCTGTAAATGAGAAGGATATGTATGGGACATACAGCTTAGACCAGTAAGATAATAAAAGTGATCATTTTGATAGGACACAATATTTATAAATTAATAAACTCTCAAGGAATCGTCAGGTTGGGGGGTTGACTCTAAATGCCTGGGGCATGTCTTAATGCAAACCTACTTCCAGTGTTACAGAATACAGTTTTTCTTCTTCCAGCAGGACTTCATTTGGGTCTCTGTTATGAACTCCAGCTTAAAAATGTAAACTACTCTTACACGTGTTCTCGCGACCGGCCAGGAAGAACGCAGCAAACTGGAATCTTCTGCGGCAAAGCTTTATTGCTTACATCTTCAGGAGTCAGAGAGCAAGAGAGCAAGAGCTCTATTGCTTACATCTTTAGGAGCCAGAGCGCAAGAGAGCAAGAGCGAGGGCAAGAGCGCAAGAGCTTTATTGCTTATATCTTCAGGAGCAAGAAGCAAGAGCCAGAGCAAGAGCCCTATTGCTTACATCTTTAGGAGCCAGAGCGCAAGAGAGCAAGAGCCAGAGCAAGAGAGAGAATGGCGAAACCCCGTCCCTTTTTAAGGAGAATTATTCTCCGCCTAGGACGTATTACTCCCTGATTGGCTGCAGCCCATCGGCCGAGTTGTCGTCACGGGGAAGGCAGAGCACATGTAGTGGAAAACTACCCTTGGCACATGCGCAGATTATTTGTTTACCACTTAGAACACAGGATGTCAGCGCCATCTTGCAACGGCGAATGTGAGGGCGGCTTCCTACAAACTACCTTATTAGCCATTCCTAAGTGTCCCCTCCCTTGCTCCATAGCTTCCTGCATACAAATAAAGAGTGGGCTTAACCATGAGTCTTTCCTGGAGTTCTGAGTCCCAAGATTTACCTTTGTTTTATTTGTAGCTTAGATGGGAAGCTGCTACTAAAATTCTTCTATTTTTCCTAAAAGGCAGTATAAGGGTCTGATAATGGCTGAAGGAAGAACCCAGATTCAAACAGTATGCAAAAGCAAAGAGCATTGATTCAGCAGAATTTCCTGTGTGCAGGGTCTCCCCATTTGGGAATGGAGATCCAAGTGTGTGCTCTGCGGGGTGAATTTAAAGCCTGTTAGGACAGAAGTGGGCAACTTTTATCTTTCTTTCCCTTGATTGGTTGGCTCTATTTCCAGAAGTATGGGGTGCCTTTGTGATTGGCCAGGGCTCCGGGGACTTTTCAGGGTGGCAAGGCATACTTTGATTGGCTTCTCAAACTGTATTTGGTTGACCATGGGTTCCTCGATCCAGATTCTCATTTCTGGGAAACAGAAACTTAGGCCTAGTCTCCCAAACTGCCAGTTTGTAGCCCATTGTAGAGTCAGCCCGGTTCTGAATAACTTAGTCCTCTCAGCAGCATAGTTTTCAGATGGTTGATCCACGCCATCCTGAGGTCTGGAAAGAGTCAAAACCTTCTAAACACACCCAGAGTTCTGTAACACCTGAACGGGAGCCTCTCAGCCCTACAGTCCCTGCCGTTTGCCTGTTGACTTCCCATGATGGTTCTTACAGATCTGTAAGAAACTGGAGCAGACCAAATCCAGAAATGGATCCTCTCCTGAATATGGAAGGCAAGAGTTGGACATCAAGTCACTGACAGGATCTCTGAAGGAAAAAAACATTTCTAAATGCCTTCACTTTCATAGGCATTGGAGCGTGGGGTTTTCCTCTCATATCTAAGTTGGCATGTAGACCCCGTGTCTTTCTGTACCCATGGGCTGAGTTCTCAAACCTTCAGGATATCTAGTGAGCTAGATTCAGGAGACTATAGTTAGACAGGTTGCCAACAAGACAGATGCGAAGAGCTAGAACTGGTGAATCACTGTGATTTATCTCTAGAGGGAATGCACTCATTCCTGCCCCGATGGTACCATGTCCTAGTGCAGGCAGCAGGTCTAGCAGGGTATACAATCCACAGGGCTCTGTGATTGCCCTTCAGGTCACTTGGTTAATGAGAGTCACCAACTGCCTATCTCACCTTCTCTGTACGAGCGCAGCCTTTATCAGAGAACTCTGGTTTTAGAAGGGTGTTGAACCAGTGGGAGCAGTCAGGAGTGGTGAGCCACCCGGAATAAAAGAGCAATGCAGTGGAGAGAATATGTAACCTGCAGAGGAGGGATCTGAGCAGAAAATGTCCTTGGTTCTCACTGACTTCAGATGGCATTGGCCCGTCCATGCAAGTAATCACAAGTTCCAGCTCCCTGAGCTGCTGTCCTGGGCTTCTGTCTCCATCTCCCGTGGTTTCCAATTTGAAGACAATGGCTCTCGGCATTGCTGCATTTCCTGTCCCTTTATGATATAAAATTGTTGCGAGTGTGTGCTTGTGGATACATTTACCTTTTACCTGCACTCAGCTGTGTAATATTATTGGCGGCGTTGACTTTGTTTCTTTTTAAGATGAAAAGAAGTATAGTTGTAGCCACACGGAGGCCACTTTCCTGTTTCAATGGAGAGAGAGGCTTCCTGCTTTCCTAGGTGCTGTGGTGCCATGGTGACTGCTCTGGGCCTTCCTTGGTTCTAAAGGAGGCTTTTAGTCCAAGTTTGCCTCTGTCCCATCACTTCCCATAGCCTAATGGTACTGACCCGGGACTCTTTCTCAGCATCTGCATTTGGTGGGGAGTGGCAAGGAGATGATGTAGGGATGGGGTAGGACAGGAAATAACATCTAGACTGAGTGCTATTAACATAATGATGCTCTAAAGCCACAAGGTATTTTTCACTCAATGTAACTCTTAGACTTAAGGTACAGAACTACAACAACTGTTTCCTATTGGCTCATCTACAAATCACATATGAGGGTGAAGAAGTAGAAATATTTTAAGGACCCAACAATTAGAAATTAGTTAAATAAGATATAGGATGTCTAAGCTGTTGTGCTGTTACATTTATGCTATATGAATATATTTAGTGGGAGTTGAGACACAGCTCTACAGTTAAGAGCATATACTGCTCTTACAGAGAAGCTGAGTTCACTTCTCAGCACCCACATCAGGCAACTCAAAAGTACTTGTGACTTCAGCTCCAAGGACCCCTGATTCCTCTGGTCTCTAAGGGCGCCTGTACACACACAAGCAAGGAGGAGGAGGAAGAGGAAGAGGAAGAGGAAGAGGAAGAGGAAGAGGAAGAAGAGGAAGAGGAGGTGGTGGTTTAGGAAGAAATATATTTAGTAATTAGTAATGTAGGGAAGTATTCAAAACCCATTATTAAGTTAAAAAATAAAACAGAATAGGTTCAATACTATGCACAAGAGAAATTATTTTGTAAAGGGGAAAAAAGCTGTACTTGTTCAGGAAAGTTTTCTGTAAGGAAATAGAGCAGTCTACAAGGGAAAGTTACTTCTACATAACTCAGTCAGCAGTGGCTCTCCTTTGCCTTGTTTGGGCAGTATTCAGATTTGAACCTGGGTACTACATTGCTTTCCTAATATGATTGACTCATTGTGGCTTTCTAATCCAAGGAGATGGGTATTTGTGGTGTTTTGAATAAAAATGACCCCCATAAGATCATAGAGAGTGGCGTTAGGGGGTGTGGCCTTATTCAAGTGGGTGTGGCCTGTTGGAGGAAATGTATTACAAGGGGTGGGCTTTGAGGTTCAGAAGCTCAATCTACACCCAGTGGCTCACTCTTCTTTCCTACTGCCTGAGGATCCAGATTGAGAACTCTCAGCCCTTCTCCAGCACCATGTCTGCCTGCTCTCTGCTATGCTTCCTGCCATGAAGATACTGGCCTAAACCTCTGGAACTGTAAGCTAGCCCCAGTCAAATGTTTTCCTTTAGAAGAGTGGCTGTGCTCACAGTGTCTCTTCACAGCAACAGAAACCCCAAGACAGTATTCTATTGAATTTGTCTTGGAGTTCTGAGGAGGTGATGTTAACTGCTTTATTCCACACAGCATCCCAGAGTGACCCTGACACCAGCCGGGGTAAGGTGGGCAAGCAGATGGTTAAGTAGACTGTTTATTCCCTTCTGGTGATGGAGAATACAGTGTCCCATGAGTCAGTATCAGCTCACAAGTCCAGAACATCCCTACATCTACCAGATACTTGCTCAGAGTTCATCTCTGATGGGCAAACCAAGATAATTGCAAAACTAAATGAGCAATGGGCTCATGAACACACGGAGGGACCAAATGCGGCATTTAAGCAGAAATGCAAACATCCTTTCCTCATTTTCAAGTCCTTGTCCCTACAGACTTACCAGAAGGGTGTTGGATGGTCACTTTTCCATTTAGCAAGGTTCCAAGTAATGCTAATGTCACCAAGTAGATATGCAGCCTCTTGTTCTTGCCTCTGTTCTGGAATTCACATTAGTTTTTGTTTTTTGGTTTTTTGTTTTGTTTTGTTTTGTTTTGTTTTGTTTTGTTTTTTTGTTTTTGTAGAAATGTACCCCTCCTCCCTTGAGCCATGATGACCTTGAGTCTTAGATTCTGACCCTTGAGAAATCACATCAATGGGCTGTGGTTTGTGATTCATCCTCCTCTAATCCTGGTACCAGTCTAGCAGCTAGAGCTGGGATAGGAGCTTCTGAGCATCTCTTGGGCCTATGTCCTTTCTTTATGGTATGATGTAATTCTGTCCAGAGGGTAGTGGGGAATATTTAGTTTTGGTTCTCTTCATTGTACCAGGATGTCTGAGAGAAAGCAAGAATTCGTTTTGACTCAGAGTTTTCTAGGGAAGAGGCATGCCAGAGGCCCAGTGCCTATCAATGGATTCAGGGAGTTTGTCATAAGTTTTCCATCTTAGTGAGAGGGAGAGTTGGCAGGAGCCGGAGCTAGAGAATATATAAGAGAGCAAGCATGCGAGATGGGGTTGGAGGGAGAGCATCAGAAATGGAGCTGGGATATAGTCTGTTGTGATTTAAATAAGATGTGGCCCTGGGATCTAGACAATTTTTTAAGATGCGGAGCCTTGCTGGAGGAAGTACATTACCGGGGTGGCCTTAGAGACTTTGCAGCCTTGTCCCACTTCTAGTTCACTCTCTGCTTCCTGTGTGTTGCTGAAACATGAGCAGCCAGCTTCCTGGTTTAGTCACCTGTCACCATGCCTTCTTTGTCGTTATGGCCTCCTCCTCTGGAGCTATAACTCAATACAAATTCTTTCTTCTATAAGTTGTTTTTGGCTATGGCGTTTTAACACAGCCACAGAAATGTAACTGATAGGAGCCTTTAAGTATCTCCCTCTAGAGACACAGTTTCTCCAGAGAGCCCCACCCCCTCCACACACACACACTCCAGTTAAAGGTTACATAATTTCTTAAAGCAGCCAGCTGAGGTCTTGGTTCAAACAGGCAAACCTGTAGGTACACTTTATATTCAGACTATAGCAGGGGACATAGTTGTAAGAAGTAAGGAAAGGAGTTAGAGGGAAGAGGCTTGGGCTATGGCTCCAGGTCTGCCATTTGGAGTATTGTTTTCCTCTGTTAAGTCTTGAGTTTTATTCTTGGTGTGTGTGTGTGTGTGTGTGTGTGTGTGTGTGTGTGTGTGTGCCTGTGTGTACATGGATGTCAGAAGAAAATGTGAGGTATTGGTTCCTAGTTACCATCATCTATCTTTTTGTTTGTTTTGTTCTGTTTTGTTTTGAGACAAGTTATCTCACTGTGCCTTTGGCTCACTCATTAGGCTAGACAGGGTGGTCAGCAAGCCCCAGCGGTCTTCCTGTCTCTGCTTGGTAGTACTGTCCTTTTGAAAATGTGCCGCATCCATGCCTGGCTTGTTTTGTTGTTGTTGATGATATTTCCTTTATTTGTTTGGTTTGGTTTGGTTGGCTCTGTTCTCATGAGACTTCTGGCTATGGAACTCAGGTCCTCATGACTGCAAGGCAAGCGCTCTGCTGACAGCCATCTCTGCAGGTCCAGGTTCTCCATCTATAAGGTAAAATACTAGATTAGATGATCGGAGCTCCTTTAATATAGGGCTTAGGCATTTCCAATATGATGACAACTAAATATTCCACAAAACTTGCAAGGCACAGAAATCCCACTAGCTGGGGGGGGGGAGATACAATAGCCTCCATGTTGGCCAGTTTCCAGCATCTAAATATCCTGTGCCTCTGACTACTCTTGGGACTCTGGGATGTGTTCCTTCTTAAAAAATAAATCAATGCAGCACCCTAGAGGGAACAAAGAGGGGTCTTCCAGCAGCTGAGCTCACCAGGTGAGCTCCTTCCGGCTTGGGAGCCTGGAAATGGATGGCAAATACATACCAGCACACACGCACACAGCGCACGTGCACACACTAAGCTTTTACTAAGCTGCCAGTTGGCCCTGAGAGTTAGTCCCAAGTCCTTGGTCAAATGAAGCAGCCAAGAGCTACAGACTGCAACATGCTTTCCCATCTATCCTCAACCTTGATTCTCACAGCATAGCACGATAGGTATTATCCTAACATAGGTGTTGGTAAACCGAGGCTGCATGGTAAGCTGCAGAGGTGGCTGTTTTTCTCGTGTTTGTTACATCACAAGAGACTAGTTCAAGGCGCAGTATGAAACAGATATTCAATACTTTTTGACCTACAGTGGATGGCAGTCGGATCTTAAACCGCAGTGTTATGGAGTGTTTGTCTGTTCCCTTGGCTTGTTTTTGGTTGATGCATGTTTTTGCATGCACGCATGTCATCTAGCTACCAGGCAATGTAATTCCTTTGGGAAGGGTAAAGGTCACTGTGACCAGTTAGTGTGTTCACAGCACTCCTGGCCTTTTAAATATGGAAGGAACACTGTCGACAAACAGGAATGGCTGACCAGCTTAGCTTCTCAGTTGGTGAATTTTGTGGGTGGGACCAGATGATCTATAAAAGTCAATGGAGCTATCTCTTATTTTCCCATTTCCTCTTATAATGAAGCTTTTATTAATGTTATCTGGAATTTTTAGCCTCACTGGTTTCTATATATCAAGTGGTTCAGATAAGATACAACCTAAAGAAATAGGAGCTCTGTTTAAGAAAAGCTGTGAACCACTCCAAATTTATGCCTGAAGAGATGTGAAGGAAAGCCAAGACCTTGCAAGAAAGAATGAAATAAAATCCTCTTGGATGGGATATCTACGATATAATTCTACTTAGAGCGGAGAGATAATCTTTCCTCATTCAAGACAGAGAAAGACTGGTTCAATGCTAGTCGAAGAGAGATCTGGGGGTCATTTTATCTCTTTAGGTCTCCTTTCTGACTTGCTAGAAAAATCAATCAAAATAATGTGCAAGAGACCATTCTGTAAACAGGAAAACGGCATAGGAGAATAACATGTGGGCCAACCTGATAAGAGTTATTCCAACCTCAGCAGCCCGAAGCTCTTGGTAATGCTCTTCTCTGGGTGAGAATTGTACACAATAAAGCCAGAGGCTCAATCAGGCCAGGTGTCCATATGAAACATTGTCTATGGACATTCATACACTCACGACTTTATGGATGGAGCAAAGGAACCTGCACTGGCCATAGTAACCGTTCAAGAGAATTGGCACTAGGTGGCTTTCATCCAGGAAAGTAACCTTTTCCTAATTTCTCCAACTAGAGACAGCAAGACTCTTTTTAAAAGTGGAACTGCAGCAGGTTCTAAAGAAAGCACAGCCAATCAGAAGGTAGCTTGGTCAGCAAAGAGCTCCTCATGCAAGCTCGGGGTCTGAGTCGGATCTTTAGCACCTGTGTAAAATGCTGCACGTGGTGGTTCATGCTTTTAGTCCCACCACTGTACAGGTAGGGGACAGGGGGATCCCTGGAATCTCCTGGCCAGATAACTAGCTTAGCTCTATGTTTCAGTGAGAGACTTGTCTCAAAAAAGGGGTGTGCATGTAGAGCTATAGAGAAAAGTATTTGATGTAGATTACTGGTCTCTACACACAAACTCATACATGTGTATGTGTGCCTGCAGTCATACGTGCACATTGTACAAACTTAGGCACACAAACAGATCTCAGTGTCTGTCACTGCCTATAAGTGTACAGATTGGGGCCTAGATTACTCTTGTCCAAATGATGCCAGTCTGTGTTGATTCTTTCTGCTTCCTTCTTTAAGATTCTTAGCGCTGACTTGGGTTTATGCTTCACCAGGGTACATTTGTTGAGTGTCATTTCTTTGCTTGCTAATGACACCGTTGGTCTATGTGGGGGCACATGTCATGGTGCAGCATCCCGTGTCTCAGTTCTCAAGGATCCTAACCTGCCTTGTGTCCTCTTAGACAACCTTCTCCTCTCTGCTGAGGTCATCTCTCTACACCTTAAGGCGGTGGAAGAGATGATTGAAATATTCTGGGAATGAGGAATCATCGTAAGGCACTCATGGTGATCATAGTCTTTGGCTGTATGTCATCGTCATCGCAATATAGTTGACAAACATTAAATTCACTTCTATGTCAATTCTTTGTGCCTCTGTTGGAGCCTCTCGTTTCTAATATTGCCACACTAATATAAAGTAATATTACATGTAATTCCTTAGATTAGATATGCCTTTCCCATTATTATAATTTTGACTTATCTTTTCATTTGTTACTATGAGATGCCTATATCCCAAAAGCTTCCATGCTTTAGTAATGTGTCCTTGTGGAATGCAGAGTAGAGTTCAGCTGGCCACTGCTGTCTCTCTTATGTCTAAGTACATACCACAGATTATCCTACACTGGGCACCCTTAAGTATAAATCTGATAAAGATCACTGAGGGTAGTGAGAACAATAGAGCCATGAGAGACTCTACAGAATGACGATCTTGGGGAAGGTCATATCCTCAGTGTTTTAGATAGAAGTCAATAAAATCATTTGTTCTTCATGTGATGCTTCGTTCTTTTCTCTTTGCTATCTGTTGATATTCTCTCTGCACCCCTGCTCTATGAGCTTGAGACTGATAAAGAGTCTTCGTGCAATTGTGTTGGCTCTTCTCTGGGAAAACCACCTGCACTTTAGCAGGAACATCAAGAGATGTTTGAAGAGAAGGGACAGGATGAGAACCAGAGGTTCAGGCACACAACCAGGCTGTGGGGCACTTGTGTGAACTGGGAGAAACAACCAGGCAGACCGCCTTGCTTTCTTTAGTTGGAGAACTTAGGAAGAGCCACCCCTCCTAGATGTACGCCACCTAGCACCAGGGCTTATAAAGTATGCCCAATTCTTTCTTTGCCTTCCTTGTTAAAGCCTAAGGCATTCTTCCCATTTTCAAGTCTGGGGGCAGATGAGGTCTGATAACAGGATTGGCTGTCACACAGTCTAAGTGGGCTTCCCTAGATAATAATGGCAAATTCAGACTTACATTTGCCTTTTGTATGGCCTACAAAGGAAGGTATATTAAGGAAACATTGCTCACTAGAAAAACAGGCTCAGTGGCCTAAATTGATAAGGGAGTATAACTAATTCTAGAACCCTGTGAAAGTAAAAAAATAAATGATTCAAATAAAAGACCACATGCATTTATTGAAGGGATAAAGCTGAACAGAACTTCCAGCTATGGCCAAATAAAGAGATTGGAAAATTCTCTCTCCCCAAATCAACTCTATGTCTGGACAAAAATCAATGGAAACAACCATCTCAGTGTTCTAAAAATTGATCAGATGTAAAGTACTCCGAGATACATGTATGCTTTTAAAATGTTGGCATCCAGGTAAAGAGCACTCAGAGTCGATAGGGTTATAACCTGGTGACCCTCTTGCCCACTGAACTCCATCAACACAGACAACCACCCAAGCAAACAAGGGAGGTCAGCAGTCTATCACAGTGAGAAGAAGCTTATTTGATTTGAATGGGCAGAGAGATCTAGGGAGTCAGTGCTAAGCAGTGTCTGAGCTGAAGACGCGTCATAGCAGGGGGTAAAGCACACAGAGGAGGGAAATACATTTGCCAGTCACAAGTTCTGGTCATGGACTTTGCAGAGAAGTTGTATATTCTCAGTAGGTGTGGGACAAAGGTCAAGTTAACCACAGCTTCCAAGGTAACTGTCGGGT
Source organism: Mus musculus (assembly GCF_000001635.26). Classification (NCBI taxonomy): domain Eukaryota; kingdom Metazoa; phylum Chordata; class Mammalia; order Rodentia; family Muridae; genus Mus; species Mus musculus. Next base: position 72,345,469 of record NC_000083.6, on the reverse strand, counting down.
TTTGTGTATGTGGAAAAGACTTGGAAGTCCTTCCCAGCCTTGGCACTGATCACTGTCCTTATGTTACCTACACACAGTTGGACTGGTGGTTAGCGTTTAAGCACAGTCTCTTCCTCAGTGTTTATAGACCAGTAACTGCACAAGGAAAAGCTGAAAGGAGCCTTAGAAAGAAAACAAGCACGTGACGAAGAATCCACAAAGATGCATTGCAAGGAAGGGAGCTCATAGGTATGGCTTGTTCTGAGTTGCTAAGCAACAACAATAAAGAGAAAGAGAACGCATGACAACCCACAACAATCTTTAAAGAGAGAAGCAGACTCTGAAGTTGCTGCACTAGGTTGTCTAAAATACCAAAATTTTACCCAAACCTAGAATACATCAAAAGAAACAGAAAGACATTGTTAAAGAAACCAACAGACATGGCTTTGAATAACCTTGTTGACTGAGTTAGAAACACAGAGACTTAAAATTAGATATTATAAATATGTTAAAAAGAACAACTAAAATGTTGAGGGATTGAAGTAAATTATAAGTCAGTGGCCAACAGTGACTAAGAACTGAGAGGATGGCTGAATAAGAACAAATGAGGAGGTCTTAGGTGGGAAAGCGCTGAGATCAAAGTGAAGAGTCCACTGGGGAATCATCAGCACAGGCAGAAAGGAATGAGAGATTAGTCAGATGTGTCAGTTCGTAAACATGCATGTGGTCAAAACACCCACACACATGAAACAAAACAATTCTTGCGTTTCTTAAAACATTCGGAAAAAAGTCAGTAGTTTCTATGGCTCTTCTCTCTAAATGGATTTATAAATTCAGCGTGATACCTAGTCAAAACTCCAATAGTCCTTTGTATTCTTTTTGTGGCTTAAATGTGTGTGGAAGTGCATAGAAGCTAAAGTAGAAATAACATTGAAAAGGACAAAATCTAGAGGAATTTATGGTAAAACAGTATACACATATGTATAGTAAGATATAAATATATAGATATGGATGTAGGTATAGATATAATATCATGCACATACATACCTGTGTACATATGTTTGCGTATATATGTATATATACATACATATATACATACATATATACATACATACATACATACATACATACATACATACATACATACATACACATAAACATAATGAAGACAGCAGAGGAGCGACAGTACCGAACAATGGAACAGGATTGAGAATGAGAAAAGCAATCCTTAACTTATGGCCAGGAGATTTGTAGCAATGTCACCACAATAATTCAGTAGGGAAAAAATGTTCTTTATTAAAAATGGTGGTGGCTGTTAGAAGTCCACACGCCAATGCAAAGCCCTGACCGTTACCTCACGTCATACATGGAAATAGCCATGGATCACAGATCCAAATGCAGGACTTAAAACTATAAGCTTTTTAGGTTAATAACATAAAATCGTTGTGGTTTTGAGTTAGCAAAAGCTATTAGATACAGCACTAGACCTAGAATCATTAAAGAATTAATAAATTATATTTTATTCGAGTCAAATTTTCCATGCTTCAAAGGACACTGTTAAGAACATGAAAACAACTAGGTGAAAATATTTGCAAATCATGAATCATAATAAAAGAACTGTTCGGAGATTATAAATAACTCTTACATTTCAATAATAAGACTAAAACCCTAATTTAAAAATGAGATTTATACCACTTATCTCAAAAGGATTTAATCAGAATTAAGATAATGTGCTGTGCGGGAGCTTGCTTTGGCCCCACGACTGCTGTGCAGTGAAGTCTTGCTAAATGACAGCGATATTGTCCTCAGAGGTGTTGACCACCCTGCGCAAGCAAACAACCCGAGCTGCACAGCAGGTGGAGAAGTGGCCTTAAGGACACTCAGGGCAGAAGCCACCTTGTCCACAGACAGCCATATCTTGAAGTGGCAAAGCAGGATTAGAGCATTTCACAGGTGGACTTCTGGTGGACTGAGAAAGAGAGGCCTCCCTGGTCATCTTCAAAGTGAGGAGAGAGGTGGCCTCCCTCAGCATCCCTCTTCCATCCATGGGGTGATAGCACAGAGCAGGCATGGGAGGCATCCTACCTCAGCAGGCAATCATCTTGGTCTCCAAATTTCTGCTCTCCCTCTCCATTTTCCCTAATGGCGTAAACACTATTACATTAATAGGTCATTATCAGTGTTACTCGAGATCCAGACAAACATGTAAGTTCTTTAAATGTCTGTCAACAGGGAACCGGCCAAATTAATTAGGATTTATCTCTGACACACTTGATTATCAAAATAATGCATCACACAAACTTCAATAATTAAACACATGAAACCCAGGGAGAGGGTTCTGTGGGTAAAATGCTTGCTGTTCAAGCCCGAAGACCTGAGTTCATATCCTCAGAGCCCACATAAAGCTGGGCAGGGAGACGTACATCTGGAATGCTAGCCCCTGTACTAAGATGGGCAACAGAGGTGGGGCATACCCAGAAACTCACAGACCATCTGAGCTGTGCTCACACAGTAGTGAGCAAGATACTATGTTTCCAAAGGTCAAAGGTTCCTCATGCACACTGTGTCATACACATTCCCACATTTGCACACACAGACACACATACATGCATGCATGTGGATTCATAGGAAGGCTAAGTGAATGCTAGCCAATGCCCACTGTATAGAGCGGTGGGTTTTGTCATATTTCCGTGCTATACCATTTACTTCAACCATATTTCTGTTTATGTGCATCCACCCCTGTTACCCTCTCTTCTCCTGCTTTCTCTCTTCCTCAGGCACCCATCTTCTTCACACACACACTTTTAGCATAAGGATGTATGTGCTTCCCCAAGTGAAAAGTACGGATTGTAAAACAGTATGCATATCTTAGCCCATTTTGGTTTATGTGTGTCATTTAGGTTTATAAAGTGTCCTGGGAACATGTATCAAAGTGTTTGTCTTACTTCTGAGAGGAGAGTTCAGGTTGAAGAGCCTGGAGGGATACATATATATATATATGTGTGTGTGTGTGTGTGTGTGTGTGTGTGTGTGTGTGTGTGTGTGTGTGTGTATGTGTATTGCACAGTTAGAGTCTTTCACATTTTTCTTTTGTGATTAACAACTAAGGAAAAATAATGCAACATTTGAAATACGTTTATTTAAAGTATCTTAGTTATTCTCCATTAGAATAAAATACCTTAAACACACAGAAGGAGCAAATGGCCGGCATTTGAACTCAGTCCTGTGTCTTTCCTAATATATTCTCTTTTCCCCAGAATAACCTGAGCACAGGATCACAGATCACTGATCCAGTTAGCAAGAAGATGCTCGAGCCTTCCATGCGGGAAACACTGAAATGTGAGCAGAGATCCAGAATGGTTCAGAAAGGTCACCTGTGCCCTGAGAAGATACAGGAATTGACTGGGAGACCCTGAAGTCCCTTTCTTGGTCTTCTGCAAGTCAGCAGAATAGGGAAATATCGTTTTGTTGATAGTTTCCAATTAGGTAGCAAATTTGCAAAGCAGTGAGGGGCAAAAAAAAAAGCGATCCTAGAAATCATCTAGTAATTCAATCCCTGCTAATATAGTGGAACAAATATTAAGAGGAAAAAATACTATCTAGGATAATGGAATTATGAGCAATAAGCATTATGGGTTTTAAAAGAACAAATCATGCCAGACAAAGTTGATTGCTTTTTTGATTAGTAGACTAAGGGAATAGAGTAGATGTAATATATCTTGATTTTAGCAAAAGGTTTGATAGTGTCTCGTGAAATTTTACTCAGGAAATTAATTGAAAATGGCCCAGAGATGAGCGCTGTTGCATGAACCTCACATGGTGGCAGAGACGCAGAAGGGAAGGAGCCACGGGCAGACGTAGGACAGCAAGTCTAGAGTCAGGGGGTCAGTTCTATTTAATTATTTCATTACTTTTCAGGAAGAGAAATAGGCTGCTCTTACGTGAGTGAAATTTGTAGTGTGTCTTATCTGTGCTCTTTAATGAAAAGAAACCACTGAAAGCCAGCAGTCCATGTAGCTCTCCATCCCAGGTGGAGCCTCACTCTGGGTCCCAGAAGAAACCCGGTTGTGCACCCTGTACCAAATGGCTCAGCTCTATTCTTAGTGATGGAAGAGGGATAATTTTTTGAACCCCAAAGCTTATTCTTATCATCATGCTCTTATTCTATGCGGGGTTTCCTTGCAACCCCAATATATAAGAACCATCTGGCACCTCAGAGACAAACTCTTAATGCTGCATTTAATTGTTCATTATCCACCATGACCCAAAGTATATGTGATCGATATCATCAGTTTGTTTTAGAGTAGCAAGTGTGTTTTAGCTGGCAGTGGTCATTGTTGTGGTCACACTTGAATGAATGCTCTGTAGGAAAGCAGAGAAGGTTCAAAGAAATAGACGAGAGGACAGAGAGTTTAAGAGAGTCGGGAGTTCCTGAAGCTACAAAAAGGAAATGCTACTTGATCAGGGACTTAAGGGATAGGCAGAACCTTTTTTTGTAGGATGGATAACAAGAAGGAAACAGAGGGTGGATTTAAAGTTTATTTAAAGTATCTTAGTTATTCTCCATTAGAATAAAATACCTTAAACGCTCATGAGAAGACTCAGACAAGTTCTAATCTGTGTTCATGATCTGGAAGATCTGGAAGATATAACAACAGATATATTAACCCTGAAAGATATGGGGACAAAGTGGGAGTTGTCTCTAATATAGCACCATGCTGAGCACAAAGAAGGGATCCTATACCCTTACCCATTTGTCCACCATTGTTCTGCCACGGGTGATGGCGGGGGACCAGCTGTGGTGAAGAAGGAATGATCTATATAAAGAAATTTAAACTCTATCCTGTAGGTGCTAAGAGCACAGACATTCCAGTTGGATCCCAGTTTTACTGGGATCATTCTAACTATGCTAGAGGAAGAATCAGAGGGAGAAAGGAGGTCAGGGAAGAGGCTACTCAGTTGACAGATGAAAATAAAACCCAGTCTCAGATAGAAGTGGGGCAGATAGAATCCAGTTAGTTGTATGGCTAAAGAAAAGAGAATCCCTATGAGCCTAACTGTACAATACAAGCAACTGTGTATTCAGTAACATTGTTATCTAAGGAGGGGAAGCCAACACCAGCAAGCAGCAGATTGAGAAGTTGGACCAATTTAATGAACCCCAGAAGACATTCACCGGCAAACTGAACATAGAATGATGGTTAGAACATCACCATTGGCACCTCTGCTTGTAGATGTGAGACATCAACTGGCTGCAAACGATGCTACTTCTCCTGGCTTTGGGGGAAACTAGCAACATGGGCAGAGGATTATGGAGGCAAGCATCTTGAGATGTTTTACATGCGGAAGAATTGGGAAAGATGTTCTGATAAGAAAGTAATAAATTGGAGATCAAGAAATGAATGCAGGGTTTTCCTACAAACAGTACCGTCTTCTCTTCCCTTCTTCCTTCTCATTTCATTACATTTCAACCGAATGAAGATGGCTTTACTCAGAGGTCAGGGTGGTTTCCGAATGAAGCCAAATGTGTCTTCAAACACTACAGAGGAGCATTGCAAACATACTAACCTTAACCATACTGGGTGGCAGACTAGACCTACAAACTGTTTTTGCTGTGTTGTAGCGCAGAACAAAGTTGAAGTTTTCACAGCCGCCAACGCCAAAAATTAGATGTTTGATTTTTTGTATGTTTTCTTTCAAACACTGGGCAAAGGAGAGTGAAAACTAGGTGGAGGCACTGCCTGATTCATTGCCTGTTGCATGAAGATAGTCATTGTGCCTTGGATATATAACAGACTGTGAGTCACCCCAAACAGAACCGGCTCCTCTTGAAATGATGCCCATGGGGTTAAGCTAAATTGAAGGAAATTGCATGTGTCTCAGGCATGTGTCATTCTGATTACCCTTTCTTGGGTAAAGGTTAGTGAGAATATGGGGGGGGTGTGAGGGAGGATGATAAAAAGAAGAAGTGGAGAGAGCAAGAGCAGTCATCTTTGAACTAGACGTTCCTTCCCGACTCTTCCTTTAAAGCTTTGATTGACTGTGTATTCTTTGACTCACCTGAAGTGACTAATAGGAACATTATTGATAATAATAAAAAATGAAAGAATTTTCTGTCAGCACCATCAAGACATTTCTTTAAGCTTTTTTTTTTTCAGTGTCCCCATGATATAATCACTAGGTCATTTTGGATTCACGTTTTATAGCTGTTCAGTAGGATGAATATTAAGAGTTTCAATGGGAAATTAAGGCCATGGTTTAGTCTGTTCTGATTTATGAATTGGCCTTTAAGGAAGTACAGTGGTAATGTTGATGAATTTGTGAGGATTTGGTGCTGTATGCAGTGTGCTCAGTGGGGGGAGGATTAGTTCCATAGTCAACCTAAGAGATGCAACTGGATCCCTAGTTTCTTGTCAGTCTCCAAACAGCATTAGCACATCAACTGGCTATTGGGTACTTCTTGGCCTGGATGGGTAGAGGGCCGTGAAAGAGCTGGTGCTTCTTCCAGTTATAGTTTCATCAGTGAAAACACAACCGTGTAGTTTGAATGTCAGAAATGCCCCACAGGCTCATGTGTTTGGACAGTTGATCCTTACCTGGTGGGGTTGTTCTAGAACATTATAGAATCTTTTGGATATGAGGGAAGCCTAGTTGATATGGGGCAAAGGGGTGGAGACTATGGTTGTAGACGACCCCTGATGCTAGCTAACCCAGCTCTCTGATTCTTGACCATTGTTGTAATATAATCTACTGTCTGTCTTATACTCTGGGTGCCCCAGCTGGATCCACCTGATTTCTCTATCATGATAAACCATACCTTCTTAAAGTGTGATCCAGAATACACCCTTTTCCCCTTAAATTGCATTCTCAGGTATTTTGTAACCGCAATAAGAAAGGTAATTAATGCATATAGAAAGGTTAAAATCCAATCAGAAAACTCTCCTCTCTGGAGCAAGTTATCTTTATTTGGAAAATTACTTTGAATGGATTGTTTGGAGTATATAACAGAGCTGAAATCATGGGTGTGTAGACATGCATATATATATATGTGTGTGTGTATGTGTGTATGTGTCCATGTATGTGTCCATGTGTGTCTCTGTGTGTCCATGTATGTAAGCATGCATGGAAATTATGTGAGGCAGAGGAGAGAGGACCAGTGAAGCTATCTTTGACATTGCTTCCTGGAGAGATGGTTGTAAATACAGGACAAGAGACACTGAATGCTCACATTGATATTGTTTGTATTTCTCTCATCTAACCTCCTCTATTCTTTCTCTCACGTCCCACAATTCCTGTATTAGACACACAGATTGCCTTGCATAAGTAGGCTTTCTGGTGGATCTTGGAGGGATGCTCAGATTTCACTTCTGTATCAGATTGTATGAAACATACATGAAATTGACACAAGGTAGACAATCCACTGCCTGGTGAAGACAAAGAAACTGTAGAAAAAAACTAAATGGGAATTTTAGGCTTTCTTGAGATACAGAATTAGAAGTTCAAACTTATCTTCCAGGCACTGAAAGGGTATGGAGACAGCCACTGGTTGACTCTTAAGTTACATTTGTATTAAAAAGGTATCAGAAGTTTTCACCTATATATGGAAGACTTTAGCAGTTAGGAATATTCTTTGTGCTGACCACTGCTGGACCTCAAGTTTTCTGCTTTCTACATTCTAAATACACAGACCACACATGTCAATGGTGTATGAATAGAATACACAGTACCTATGAAGACCCATGCAGTCAGACTGTCCAAATTCATATCTTGCCTCTGCATATACTCAGTGTGTGACCTTTGCAAAAACAGTCTCTTATTTGTGCAGTGTAAATAATGAGTCCTCCCTTATAAAATTGTGAAAACTAAATAATTAATCCTGTGAGGGTTAAATGATTAATACCTGCCAACCCACAGACAAGCACCTACAAGACCCAAACAATTGTTATTCATCTTCTTGTTAGAATCCAAAGTAATTTCACACTCTTGTGTCCTCACAACGCCGCCATAAACTATTCTTATCCCAATCATAGAAGTGGAAACATTTATTTATTCATTCAATGAAAATGTAATGAACCAGACAGTGTCAGATGCTGGGGGTATGCCAATCACAGAATCAGCACAAAATTACATTGCCTCAATCTCCTTATCCTCTGCTTATTAACAGGCTTCTAACTAGGGGGAAAGAATAAGCAGGAGGGTTAGCTTGATGCGCTGAAGAGGAAAATCAGTTCCTTCTCACCTGGCTCCCTGCAGTTGAATGATCTTGTCAAGATATTCCTCAGGTTCTTAGATATATTTTTTCCCTCTGTGAAACAGGAATAATGATAGCATCCTGGAGGAGAAAGAGAGAGAAACAGAGACAGAGACATAGAGAGAGAGAGAGAGAGAGAGAGAGAGAGAGAGAGAGAGAGAGAGAAAGAGAGGAAGAAGCAGAGACACACAGAATATGTGTGAGAGTGAGAGAATACAAAGAGACAGAGAAACACACAGAGGGGTGTGTGTGTGTGTGTGTGTGTGTGTGTGTGTGTGTGTGTCTGTGTGTCTGTGTGTGTCTGTGTGTCTGTGTGTATCTGTGTGCCTGTGTGTCTGCATACATGTGAGGGCCAGAGGCCAATGTTGGATATCTTCTATTTCTCGCTACCTCAGTTTTTGAGTCAGGGTGTCTCCTTGAATCTACAGCTCACCAAAAATTCATCTAGCCAGCAAACCCTAGGGACCCTCCTATCTCTACTTTCCAGGGCTACATGCTTGCTCAGCAAGCACTTACTGAGTGAACTGTACAAAATGCCTGGGAAAATATTGAGCACACAAGAAACATCGGTTCCTTCCATCTTATCACCTAAATGTTGCAAGGAGCCAGAGAAGAACAGAGAGCAGTTAAGAGCTTCTGATTACCCAGGAAACCACCAAACATGCATATTTCACGGGAGAAGTCAACAAAAGGAGAAATGGGGCGAGCATCAGCTTCTATGAGAGCAGTATATGATCCACTTGTCTGCCTCGAAGGTGGGAACAGAACTTCAGGGTGAGGCGTGCAGAAGGGCTGAGCATTGTCTTTCAGGAACAGACATGAAACATGGAAACAAAGAAATCCCAGAAGATGATAAAGGAAGAAAGTCAGGCACTTCAGTGCACTCCTGGAGGCCCTTTCTTGAGAGAAAGGTGTGAGGATTCTCTGGCCTCCCGATATCTATCTATATTCCTTTTTCTTTTCCCCTGTTGTTTTCTCCTGCACCTTTGTCTTTCTCACCCTACCTCCATAGCCCCTCTTCTTTGGTGAAGAAAAGGGAAGGCAAATTAAGCTCTGACCTGAGAGCTAGGTGACTGGCCCTCAGAGTTAGTCCGGATCTCCAAGATGACTCACAACCAGAAGCAGCTCCCAGAAGAGCAGTTGAGCCTTCTCAAGAGTCGTTACTTTTCTTGATTTCTCTTTTTGGATATTTGTTCCCAGCTCTCCAGAAGAAACTGAGCACAGGTGACACAGACTTCACTCTCTTCTTCATCTCAGTTAATGGCTGATCTGCAAAGTCACCTAGCTCAACCTGCACTGAATCTTCTAGACCAGTGTATCATCACTCTGCCTACAACTGGGAATCTTTGGGCAGAGCCCTGGATTGCGTCTCAGGCCTCAGTGGGGGAGCATCCTGGGCAAACTTAGCACTTCTCCATTTTTCCAAAGCCTAAATGGGCCACTTGATAAACAGTTTGAAGGCTTTTCCAATATGTTAGAAGATAGATTCTTTCTATATAGCAACAATAAAAAGATATGTAAGAAAAAGACACATTGGTGGAGAAGAGGAATAAAGAATACGGTAAGAAGAGACCACAAGGAAAGGTGGAAAAGAACAGACAAGGGAAAAGAAATCGGGGGTAGGAAGGGGTGTGTGTAAGAATGTTATGTTGATTATGTTAGCATCTTATGTAATGGAGCCAAAGCTCCCAAACAAATTAACGTGCATACATCTGTATATGCAGAAATCCCTTCAGATACTATAAATGTGGAAATGAGGCCTTTGTTCCATATGTGCTACCAACTTGGTGGGGCTAATAGGATACAAAATTTCAGGGGGATTTCAGTCCATCACTGTAAGGAAGGCAGACAACAAAAGTGGTTCCGTCCCCAGCAGCAAGCATGTGTAGAAGTATTGAGTCTCCATGAAATGAAAAACAAGGCATGGTATGAAGGGTATTACCTTCAAAGGAGCTCCACTAGTAAACTACCCTGGCCAGCCAGAGCCCACCTTCTAAAGGCTCAGCAGCCTTTAAAATAGCATGGCAAGCTAGAAAGCAAGCGTTAAAAACATGAGCCTATGAGGGAGACTTCATATTCAAGCCATAACAGATGGGCTGGCTTACAGGATTGACAGGTAGGATCCTTTGCTGATTTGTTTAATATCTGGGGTCTGGTCTCATCCATAAGAAACTGGCTGGTTCCCTTCCTTTCTGTGAATGTCAGCTCTTGGTCTATAACACAGGGGCTTGAGTTCTCTCCAGTCCACCAACCCCTTAGGGGTTTGCTCATAAACAGTGTGTCCAGGTTCTTGGCAGTTCTGAGTCACAGTGGAAGGCTCACCAAGGAGATCCTAACCCATCTTGTAGCCCACGTTTCCTAGGCAGAGGAGTCCACTCCTCTTGGGAGCAGGGATGTCAGTGGTTGGTTCTTGCTTGCTGGGAGCCTCACCTCCTGATTTGCCACAGATCTGAAACGCTGTCTATAAATGCTATATTTATTTCATTAAGCAACATTGTCCCCATCAGCCATTAATTCTCTTGTGTGAGTGGGTTTTCAGCATCCCAGTCACTGTTAACTACTAACATCAGGATCCATGTGAGCATGCGCACTGGGGGAGGAGGGAGCAGAAAGCACACAGTCACTGGTTGTGACTAGGCACTCAAACTCCGATGTCAACATCACTGTTTCTTGTCAAGCACTGAAGAGAAAGGAGAGGCTATTGTAAAGAACCAGAGACATGTGCTTGTGACTTGAGATAATGAACCGGGCCCCCAATTTAAATATTTTTGAAAATCTCTATAATTCTGAATGAAATACAAAAAAATTAATAAACCATGCCAAACAACACCATAAAACTGGCCCAAGAAGAGGCTTAAACATATGGTTCATGTTTCTATATAGTTTATGAGCTCCTTTATCTTGGCCTATTCCAGGGATGACCATGTAATAAATATTACATATGTGCATTATGTATTATGTACCCCAGGTAATTAGGAAAATTTGTATCACTTAATCTGCCCTAGAAAGTAAATATACCCACACTAATATGTATGCTAAACAAATGGTCTCCACTGAACTTGCATATAATGCCTGTCTTTACAAAGGGTTATTACTCTTTACCACTAGGTCAACTTCGTGTGTGTTTTATTCAAGCACATTTTTAGATTTAGCTCTCTCATCTTTCAAGCTGTACCAGGCCACTGTAGTCTTTCTGAAAGGATTATTCAATAGTATCTGGCAAATGTTTGTATCACTATTTTAAATAGTTGAGACACATCAGTTTATAGAGGGATAAGGTTGATTAGTGCTCACACTTTGGGGGAATTTCCTTGATTGGGTCTGGGGTGGGTCAGCTGATAGCGAGTGGTTGAACAAAACCATTCACCTTCTGGCTAGAATGTACGTGTGTTGAGGGGTATCCTACAACTCCCTTGAGGTGACCCCACTAGCCCCACCAGTTAGTTTCTAGTCCTTTCAATAGTGCCCATCTGGAAGCCAAGCATGGACCTTTGAGAACATTCCAGATCCAATCTGGAACATAGCAGGACATACTTAGTAACTGATATTCCCCAAAAGAACAAACAATCCCAAATGGGCATATTTTTTTGCAGAGATGGGAAATTCACGTGAGCCAGAGAGGTTAGGCAATCCTACAAGAGACCATCTCAGAAGATGGCCCAAGAAGTAGATAGTTGTATGAGCCTAGACTAGGACTTGGCCACATCTGCAGTACTGCTCACAGTCACTGACCCCTCTGCTGTCCATACACAGGAGCTGAGGCATGCTACTTTGAAACAATCACCTCTTTTTGCTGTTGTTGCTGTAGTAAAATTTCTGTCTTCTATCCTGGCTTGCACAGTGGACAAGAGACGAGCAAAATGTTCTGGAAACTCATTCTTTATTTCTTTTTTCCTGTACAGCTTTGTAGTTGGCCTCCCTTGCTATTCCCAGAATAGGACCTGCTTCTGGCCTACAGAGACACCGGTCATCCCTCCAGCTGTTCAGCTGACCGAGACAGATGCTCAGCCCAGCCACTGACCTGAAGTGACTGGCAAAAATTAATTAACTTGCTGGGGAACTAATAATGAGCTGCTGGTTTGTGTTTTCCTTCCCTAACACCAGTTGCCAAAGAGTTTTTCATTAGCGGGCTGAGTGCTTCCTTTGTAACCAGAACAGCTTCATTAGTTACAGGCCCATCATGGCCAGAGAGTCAGACAACCAATCATTGTCTCCTTTTCAGCCACAGTGACCTAACTTGTCATCTTTCATTGTCTCCTCGGGAAGAGTGTCTCTCTTCCCCTGACATTCTTCATCTTTTCTGTAATGTCTCTTTCAGAAATGACTTTCAAATATACCTATTTACACACCCACTGCTTTGTCTTATGTTGGTTGGCAGAAGAACTATTTTGTGTTCATGGCCCAGGCCATTTATTGGAAAGAAAACCGTCATGTGTACCCCAGGACTCTCCACCTAACTTCCCTAGCTTGTTCATCTCCCTGCCTATGGATGGTGGTTCTCCATTTGAATTCTAGCTCTGGTGTGCTTCATGTATGCACATCTGTTGCATAGGCGTGGTTCTGGGCTTCACAACAGTCCTACCTACCGTGCTCTCCCTGTTTCCCTCCTAAGGCCTAGGAAGCTAATGAAAGTACCATACTTAGAGTCATGCACTTATTAAAGGTTACAACTCAGGCTGAGGAGAAAGCTCAGTCAATAGAATGCATGCTGCTCAAACATAAAGAGCCCGTGTAAAAACCAAAGTCACACATGTGAAAAGCATAGTCATGCATGTGAGTAATTCCCAGCACTCTAGAGGCCTTGAGGCAGAAGGAGCTTGCTGGCCAGCCTGTCTATGCAAAACAGTGAACTCCAGGTTCAGAGATAGATCCCATCTCAGAACACAATGTGGAAAACTGTTGAGGAAGATTTCTTCTATACATTACTAGCACACACACATGCAAGTGGTGTGCATGTGCGCGCGAGCGCGCACGCGTGCACGCGCGCGCACACACACACACACACACACACACACTGTGACTAGGACTTTCAGCTCTAAATAAACTGCCTTCTCTGGTATAACCCTAATAGTCCTTTGCTCTGCCTATATTATCTCCCAGCCTAGATGTTACATTGTCTTCATTTCCTTTGACACTAACACTGTGGCTGCTTTATCACTTAGGGCCTTGCTAATTGCTGATTGATTATCTGAAGTCCACAAACAGGTGGATGAAGGGGCAGAGGTGCTGGATTTTAAAGCACCTGCACATTGCCTTGTCCCCACTGTAACTTCACAGATCTTCCTTTAGCCTGTAACTGACCAACTGATGTTCTTGTCCTCTGCAAATACTTTGCAGAGTTGCTTAGTGAGAAAAAGAAAGTGAGGAGCAGGTAAAGTAGACACTATGTTACTCTCTCTCTCTCTCTCTCTCTCTCTCTCTCTCTCTCACACACACACACACACACACACACACAGAGAGAGAGAGAGAGAGAGAGAGAGAGAGAGAATATTTACTGGCATGGCAGTGGTCTTCACTAGCACATTATCTTATGTCAGGACATAGGCAAATGCTCAGAGTACTGAGAAACCTGCGATTTAGCACCACTTTCCCTCCAAGGTACTTAAACATAATGCTTTAGAGCAGGCTACCAAATCTCTACACTTTATCACTTTTTCTTTTACAAAATACATTTAAAACTTCACGATTGTTCAAAAGCAGTCGTTGTCAATTTACATTTAAATTTTAAAGTATAATTACATCACTTTCCGCTCCCTTTCTGCCCTCCACCCTTCCCATGCCCCCTCCCTCCAACCCCTTCCACATCTCCCCTCACTCCTTCTCAAAGCGATAGCCTCTTTTTCTTGATTATTATTGTCACCTATATTATGTATATTCACATATAGAAGGTCATATAAATATAATTTGCTGAATCCATTTTCTGTTGCTTATGTGTGTATGATTTTAGGTTTGCCCACTTTGTAGTGAAGGCCAATTAGGAGGCTCATCCCTGGGAGAGACTAGCTCTCTTCTTTCAACAGTCACTAGTCTGGTGATTTCCCTCTTCCAAGTCAGCATGTCTCTTGTCATTGTTGTCCTTGCTCAGGCCTTATTTTGGCAGCTGTGTTATTGAGGTATCCTGGGTGTATTTTCCCTGTCATCTCTAGGAGACCATCTAATCTCACAGTAGATCTCCTGGTCTTCGGCTCTTACAATTTTACCATCACCTCTTCTGTAATGTGCCCTGAGTCTTTGGTGCAGGAGTTAGGTTGTAGACCCATTCAGTGGGACTGGCCCCTGGTGACCAGTTGATTTCTGTATTATGACCAATTGTGAGTTCCTGTAATTGTCTTCGTTTTCTTCAAGGAGAATATTCTTTGGCCAGGAAGAAAGCTAGACTTAATTGGTGTGTATAATGATAAAATTTACAATGCAGTTAAATGTTATACTGCTATAGTAAGGTAGTAGTGGTAGATTCTCCTCTAAGATGCATGGTTTTGTCAGTTTCAGGTAGTTAGCTAGGTTGTTAATGACAGATACTATTTCCCCTCTTGTTGAGGCTAATTAGACACTGTTAGTTACCACCAACATATGTGTTCCACTATTGTACCTTTAGGGGTATCTTGCTTTGCTGATCCTTATTGTGGTTCATAGGTATCACACCTAGATAAGCAGCCAACACACAGCTTTCTGGTGCTATGAAAACTGGACTGAATGAAGGAGGTTTTTCAGGTTGAATCCTCCAAGTTCTATGTCCGAAGTGTGAGGTGTCTTCAACAATAGGGAGTTAACTTTAACCTCTCTGAGAAGGGACCAAGGACAAGAGCAATAGCCTATGTTGTTTGGGGGTCATTTGGACAACCCTGACCAACAACTAGAACAAAGGTTTCTTATGCCTGTTACTTGGACTTTTGCTAGTCCTTGGCTGCTCTTTTGGGGAGTATTTTCAGTTCAAGTGGCAGACTTTAAAATAAATACATACATACACACACACTTGTGTGTATATATATATATATATATATATATGTTTTATATATATAAAAACATATGTAATACATATAAACACATGTGTAAATATATGAATACACATATATGTGTTACATATAATTATAGGTAAATATGCAATAATATGACTCCTTGATGCATCATCAGACATCCTTAGAGTTCTTCATCTCTCTTCATTTATCTTGGAAATAAGTTGAGACTTTGTAGCTCCTCCTGAGGGGTGATGGCATCCTTGAGAGTGAGGACCAGAGGGTGGTGCTCTTACCTTGTGTGCCCACTAAGGAGTCTTTCTACCACAGCCTTGACTCAGCTTGGGTTTAATCTGAGGCTTCAAGCGTTTAACAAGTTCCATGGAATCTTCACAGGAAGATGTCACCGATAATGTGAGCTCATTAAAAACCACCGTCAGTATCTATCTTAGTCTTCAAGTACATGGCTTTGGAGAAGCTTCCATATGAAGCCTGTCTTTTATCACTCTATTAAACTGCATATTGTGATTGTCCCTAAACCAAAAAGCTTAAACCTTGCAATCGGGTCTTCAAAATGTATAGTTTTAAGCTTCTCCAAAGTCCCAGTTTATTCTGGCAGCCATTAACGGTCCACAGGCATTTCTGTAGCATCCGGCACAGTCAAGTTTCCACCTACAGGGAGCTATGGGACCTTGGTGTTACCAGGATCCATGTAGATCTTGGAGATTTATAAATGAGGAACTGATATGGCTTTTTGGTGGTGGTGTTTGCATTCTCCTAATAGTATTTTTGTGCATTTCTCTGATTTATCTTCTTGGAAGCCAATAACTGGTCTTTGGCAGCTCAGATCCACTCGGCTTGTTAAAGAGCTCTCTTGTGGGTGGAACAAAGGGGCCTGTTTTCTTAGCCCACAGTGAGCTAGCCATGACAGAGCAGCCAGTTCATCATCTTT
The DNA here is from genome assembly GCF_000001635.26 of Mus musculus. NCBI lineage: Eukaryota > Metazoa > Chordata > Mammalia > Rodentia > Muridae > Mus > Mus musculus. The sequence goes on along the minus strand of NC_000083.6, from coordinate 72,329,334 downwards.
TCTTTATTAACAGTTGTCAGAGTAATTGATGAAGCCTTTTTTTTTTTTCAACCCCCAGTATATTTTTTAAATGGATTGATTCTGGGGCATTTCAGTTCATTTACTGACAGTGTCTTAAGGATAGAATCTGACTATAATCAATTTTCATTATCATTGTGTAGCTAATAGGGCTAAAAATAAGAACTCTTAATCTGCTATGGTGTGATTGATTACTCAAGAAGGATATGGAAATAATGTCTTTTAATATGCCCAGAGTGTTACATTAGACCTTTGAAATTTTCATCTTCAAAACATACCACTTCCTGTAGTGTTCTTTCCCCTGTTAAACAACACGGGACTCAGGTCTCCTAGCCTCAGTGGGTAATGTCTCCATTCAGGACTCATGTTCTCCTCCTCCCATTAAGTTCTTCTTCATGGACTCCTTCCATCATTGTTTTTACTTTAAAACAGTTTTATTTTTGCACAGCCAAGACTCAAAGCATCTTCCTAGACCTCTAATGACTCATCTCATTTCTCCACAGACCAAAAGTAAATTTCTAGAATATGGGATCTATCGAAGAGATCATAAGATGGAATAGTAAAGACAGAAGCAAAGATTATGTGGCTCATAAGCAAAGTGCTGGGTAGAAAGACAGACACACTGTGTCTAGGTCTAATGCTGCTCTGTCATCTAGGACAAGTCCTAATTTGTGAGCCTCAGTTTCCCCCTCTTGAACACAAGGACAGCTACCCAGTGTATTTCAGAGGACTATTAGAAGATGCTAGTGATATTCTAAGCACAGGCACTTCAACTATAAAATCTTACTATTGTTGTTACTGTTCTTTCTCTTATTCCTTTTCTGTTCCTTTTGCATCATCTATTTCTCAACCTTACATTGTTCCCAGAGATTTTATGTTCTGATAGAACTTTATATATCTCTGTATCTACTCACCACTTATCAAGAACTCATCCATGTCTGGCCCTTTGAGAGAATCTGGGATATCGAATCATTTTAACACTTTCATGGGTCACTTATGACCAAGACCTATTTATAGGCAAAACACAATTACCTACCTACTGAATATTTAAACTAAGCTAGATATACTATCATGATTTAAGCTAAAGACTGATTCTAGGTCATTGTCCTTCAAGAAGTCTCAAAGTTGGCTATTGGGTCAAATTAAAAGGCAAGATGTGATGGACTCAATAACATCCTGAGTAAGAACTAGAAAGAGTCCCAACTGTTTAAAGGTGATGGCCTTCTATAGTATTTGTGTGTCTTTCAAACTGTCCAAGACCTTTTGTTAGGGAAGAGTGTGGCTCTCAGTGGACACTCCCATCATTCCCTCCTCTATCTTTAAATTGTTGTACGAAGAGAACTTCTTACCACTTCACTAGCAAACTTCAATCATTGTTGTATTTTACTATGGGCCTAAAATCCTAAGCCAGGAGTTTCCACCCTGACCATGCCTGATGCATGGGGGAGCTACAATAAGGAAACTCAAAATTTATCTGTGGGTGAAAAAGATCTGTGATCCCTCTAGGTGTTATATTTTTTAAGGCATGCATATAAAAGCAAATAAAATACAAATTCATTTAAGAACACCACTAAATTTATAGGACACTGGATGCTCTCTTAATTAACCTTTGCTTTACCAAGTCATTGCATTATCTGTTTCTTTATAAAGCATCTTGATGGATGTCTACAACAACCTGTACTCTGGAGGTCAACAGGCACACTGTAGGACGCTGTACTTGCTGCTGCTGACGCTTACGGTGTTAGCTTCCCTGGAGTCCCTGGTATTTATTCTAAAAGATATTTACAGTAATTACAAAATCCAATTGCAAAGCAAGATGAGAGCTATGATTTCTCTGAAAATTCATTTGAACACTTTGGGAAGATTTGAGAAAGGTAAGCCATTAAAAAGAGAAGTCGCTGCTGGATGAGGCAAGGTCACCTGAGAACAGCTCTGTAGGCTGTCACTACAAAATGCCCAGGAACCCTCGTAGCTGACATGTCCTCCAGTGTGGATGTGACCACAGAGCAGCATGTATACACACAAGCCCTTGATAGGATATGAGATGGCTGCGAACATTAGAGCCGGGGAAGGAAAGCTCAAAGACCTCCAAGAAGACTCCACTGAAAATGAGCTCGAAATTACTATTTTAGGTTGGTGCTTCCCTTTACATAAGTTCCAGCTGGAAATCATGAGCAATGCATTAAGATCATGGTAAATATAAGGGAAGTGACACACATGCAAAGGACATCAAAACTTTGGTGTGTAATACCCATGCTGGAGTAATAAAATGCTTACAACTACTATTTTATGATTCTCATGGTCACCCGGTAGTCTTAGGAACTCCATCTTGGGCTTGTGTCCGATGTTACTCTGTCTTGTTCCTTGTGCTTGTGGACAGTGCTACCATGGGATGGAGCCAGCAATAGTTAAAGGACAACTGCTGCCTACCCAAGAAGTGATTCAGGTGGGAAAGTCAGGAAGTTATACAAGAACCTTGTCATTGCTGTCGTCTTAGGTGACATCCAGTTACCTTTTAACTAAGTACAGGGCTATGTGATGTCATCTGGGGTGGCTTGAATGAGAAATGTCCCGCAAGGACTCAGATATTTAATCACTTCCTTCCCAGTTGATGATGATGCTCTTTGGGAGATGTTATGAGGGGGTACAGCCTTGCTGCAGGACGCACATCACTGGGAAGAGGGTTGGAGTGTTTACTGACTCTCCCTGCTCTCTGATACAGGCTTAGGGTTATAGATGTGATCTCTCAGCTTCCTGCCCTGGCTGCCTGCCACTATGCCTCCACAGACATGACGGATTCTTCTCCCTCTGGAACTGGACCAGAAGAACAAACTCTTCCTTCTGGAAGTTGCTGTTGATCATGGTATTGTATTGCAGCAACAGAAAGTAACTAATATACCACCATTACCAGAAGTGGGACAGAGGTCCCTGAAAACACCCACATCAGTTTTGGAGTGGGCCACAGACTCCCTGAGCAGCCCACACAACTGTTGTTTAAGAACTCCAAGTCACCATGAGGCGGCTAGCAGATTCTGCATTCTCCATAATTGCACCCAATTTTCCAATTGAATTATCGCATGATTTAATTCGTTTGCTGCATCTGGAGAGCATCAGCATTGTGCAGCTGTTGCAGCTTCAAGAGCTAATTGTTGCTAAGCACATTAAAAGTAGCCCTATTGCAATGCACTGGAGTCAGAGGGGAGGGGGTGCAAAGTTATACTTTCCATTTTCTCTTTGGTTGAATCATCACCCAAAGAGCCTGAGGGGGTAGCAGACATTTAAGCCCTGTTAGCTTGGAGATCTCATTGTGCATGGTTACTGTCACTAGATGTAAGCCTTTAAGTGAGCCAGACATATCCCGATACCAAAATACACAGAAACCTGAAAGCCCTGTTTGGAGCATCTTAGAGAATTATGCATAACAAGATTAAGAAAGAAGGCAACACGTCACCAAAAAGGATGAGGAAGTCAATTGTCAGTAAAGCACCCATACACCTACAAAGCCCTTGCCCTCATATTCCAATTATAATAGTTATCCACACACATGCTGCCCTCCCCGTCTAATTGATCCACCTTGGTGTGTGTCAGTGGAGTATCTCCAATGGCCTGCTTCAGCCCCAACTATCATAGTTTATTTGGTATCTCCTAGTCAGAGTCCCAATCTCCAGAAAGCACAGGTTGAACGCTAGCCTTCTTCTCGGTTGGAGTTTGGATTATATGTCTTCTCGAAGTTGATGTGTGGAAAAATCTGTTCGCCAGGTCATCACAATTTGGGGGGGTGTTATAAATATTCTAGGGGGCATGTCTAGTTGGAGGAAGCTGTATGCTGTGGGGGAGGAGTATGCCTTTGGGGAAATGTAATTGGTTCTTAGCTAGGTCTTGATCCCACCCATCCCTCCTGCTAGTTTCTCCTTCCTCTCCCCTCCTCTTCTCTCCCTCCTCCCTCCTATCCACACAATCAGAGCCTCTTTGCTCCATTTCATTCTTGTTTCATGATCAGGTGTCTGGAAGCTGCCGAATCAGGTGATCTAGGACTAACATATCATAACCATAAGCCAATCACAAACGTTTCTTCCTTTACATAGTTTATCTTTGATATTTCACCACCACAACAAGAAACTAACACATCCGTGTTGACTTACAGAGGGTCTCAGGTGTGTGCATAGATGAGAGCTAAGAATAAGGAGTTCATGGGGAAAAAATCAGGATGCTACATATAAAATGAGGGTTTACAAAGAAGAATCACAGGCCAGGAGGAGCCACGGGGTCGCAGTGGATCCACTGAGGGGAAGAGTAGAGGGATTCAGAATAGAATATGAGAGCTGAGTCTAAGAGAAAGAGAATGAGGAGGCAGGTGTGCAGAAGAGTGAGCACTGGGAACTCAGGAAAGATCAGTGGGATTCTCACAATTTCTTCTTGCCCCAGGCCACACAAAAGTGAGAGTTAGGCTCATGGCTTCTACCAAGGAAGGAAATAATATTATTCCTTAAAGAAACTAGGAAGCTTTAAGAGAGATCTATCAATGTTAGCATGAGAAAAGCTTCTTATAATAGTTATGCCCTTTCCCAACCACCCATCTATGGAGTTTATAAGGCAACAATTTCCATCTACAAACTGGTTTCAACCAACATTTAATTTATTTCACTCTTATATAAACTAGGATAACCCAAAAAGTTCACTAGACATTTGGCAATGTCTTAATATAGAGAAAGAAACTTTGCACATGTATACATACACAAGGTGAACTTGGAAATTGTCAAGAAAAATTTAATTATAAAATATGAAGGATGTAAGTAATAACACATAATTGCAAAATTGTGGGACACTAGAGAAAGATAAAAGATTGTGTATATCTTTCAGAGAAAAATATATAGCTCACAAACAAATATTAGAAAGCACCGTCTGTCTTAACATATCTGGAAGCTGGCTGATAAAGGCATTCATGACTTACAACCTAAGATTCTCTACCCAACATAACTAAACAGAACTAGAGGAGTGGCGGTCAGACACTGGGGTTAAGAGGGAGGATGCTTAGTGTGGGTGGTTTCAGTCTGCGCAGTTGATATGGAGGGTAGTGATGGCCACTCCATAACAGTATGGGTACCTTTAGTGGCACAGAGCTGTGGACTTAAATTTGGCTAAAATAATAAACATTGGTGCTTATCACTATTAAAAAGTAAACGTGTTTGCTCAGGAGAATGGGAATAAGAAGGGAGGGGTGCTTGTTTTCTGTTACCCTTCTGGCAAGCCTACTGAAGCTTAAATATTATATAAGAGGATACTATGTCGTGTCTCCCTCTTTTTGAAATTCTCAGCCCTAAAAGGGATTTCCTCAGGGCTCAGGATCACTAGAGAAGAGTGGGCAGAAAGTCTGTGACAAGCAGAAGTGGTGGATGATGTCACAAAAACATTCTCTAGACACGTTAAGGCAGATGGGCTATGACTTCACAGAGATTGTGGCAGCACACCTGTGAGCCAGACAGAATCTCAGCATGGAGGAAAGGAAATGGACATGGGCTCCCACCCCTAACCAAGAGTCTGTTTGCTTCTGGGCAAAGGAATGTCAGTTTCCTTCAATGGGGTAATATTTGATACAAGGATCACACTCTGAGGCAGGCCCCACACAAACTAAACTCCTTTGAACTTCTTTTTGGGGGGATTGAAAGACAAAGTTGGGTGGTTTGGTAAGTGGCGGGGAGTATCTAGGAAGAGACAGGAGGGATAAATATAAAAAGAATATATTGAATGAAATGCCCAAGGAATAAATAAAAACATTGTTTAAAATTATGTATGAGAAACAGTTGGATAAAAATTAAAAATAAAAAAGTAAAATGAATTGTGTTGGGCATTTCAGGCAAAGGAAACTGTGTTACACAGTTGTCCTCTGGGAGGTATGACCAGAATGAAGGGAACCTTAGGAAGTTCCCTATTCCTGGAGGGATTTGAACAATCTGCATAGAGGAGCTAGAAGCTTACTCTCTAGGCTAGTGTCTCCCACAGAGAGGAGTGTAATTACACGTGAATTTGATCCTTGACATCCCTGATGATAATCATGGTTTAGAGCCCTTAAACTCAGTTGTAGTATAGACATACAGGCGAATTTTGAGAAAAAAATATTAAGTTCACACAATAACAAAGGCAAAATATTATGGAATTAAAACTATTACCCTATGGTCAGCTTTGGGTATGTACCTGGGGTATCTAAGCCAGTGTAGCATAGAAATGCATGCACACTCAAATGTAGCTGATTTATTGAATCACTAGATACCCATCCTCAGATGAACAGATGATGAAAATGTGGCACATGTACAAATTGAATTTTATTTATCGGGAAGAAAAAATAGAATTATGCCATTTGCAGGAAAGTGAGGGAACTGGAGATCATTGTGTCAAACAAAATAAGCCAGAGTCAGGAAGATGATGTATATTCTTTCATATGTAAAATTTCTATTTAAAGACAAATATAAGACATGGATGTAGAAATGCACTCTTTATGAAGGACTATTAGTTTTTCTGTCCTTTGTGGAGGGAAAAATTAATTTATGAAAGAGATTCATGGATGATCAAGGCAGAAGAATCCCTCCCAGACAAATACTGGTCCTGAATAGTGAGGTGGGGGAGGAGCTAGTGTACCTGCCTTAGCAGGAGGTTGTGAGCTGTGTTCTGCAGCTCCTTGGGTCCTGGAAGCTATGGAGAGAAAGGAGCAGAAGAAAGCATAAGAGGAGGAGGAGGAAGAGGAAGAAGAGGAGGAGGGAGAGATCCACAAGTAAAGATACTGTGTTCTATAAGATTCTTCCAATGATTAACAAATAACCACTAAAAGTAGAAGATTTCAGGCCACAGAAAGAGGTCATTCTGGCTTGGAGAGAAGTAGGAGCAGGAAGACTGAGTGGGAGAGAGCAGCTGGGATGCTGCTGCAAGTTTATCTAAGAGACAGCAAGGTGGAGCAGGTCTGGTGGTAAAGAGGGAGTGAGAGGGTCAAGGTATCCAGAGCCTTTAACTGAAGGCCCAGTGTTCTACCTGAAGCATCTCATTGTGGCTGGAAGTCCAACTTTTACAAAACAAAAACAAAAAACAAACAAACAAAACAAAACAACAACAACAACAACAACAACAAAACAATGGCTCTTTGACGACAGGTTACACACACCTAGATACAGAGGTGATAGTAGAGGGTCATTGTCAGGGTGCATTGCCAACATTTCTTATATTGTTAAATGCAGTGATTTTGGAAACTGGTTTTCCCAAGTGTGGTACAATAAAGAAAATAGGACTTAAGGCCATCTGTCCACCCATCCACCCATCCACCCATCCACCCATCCACCCATCCACCCATCCACCCATCCACCCATCTACCCATCCACCCAACCACCCATCCATCCATCCATCCATCCATCCATCCATCCATCCATTCATCCATCCACTCACCCATCCATCCATCCATCCATCCATCCATCCATCCATCTACTCATCCATCCATCCACTCATCCATCCATCCATCCATCCATCCATCCATCCATCCATCCATCCATCCAACAGCTATATGTTTAGCCCAGCTGTTTGAGGACTGCCTTTTACACAGAAAGATCCATCAATGAGAAGAACAAGTATCAGCCCCTTTGTTCCTGGCACTTATATGTTGGAAGAAAGATAATGAAAAATAAATGCATAAAGTACGCCCTGTTCTGGGAACAAGCAAGTGTTAGAAAGAACCAGAAAGCAATGCAGGAGAGGTGGGTGTAGCTTTAAAGAGGTGGTCCATTCACGTCTGTGTGAGGGTGATGTTTGAGCAGATCTGAAGAAGCTAAGCTAATGGGACATGCCCCCTTCTTGGGGAAGACCATCTAGGCAGAGAGCACAGGAAGTACAAAGGCAAATTGCCAAGTATATTCCAGAAACAGTAAGAAGGGTATCGTGACTAGAGCACAATAAGGTACTAGGAAAGTGGTGGATAAGAAGACCCAGGAGGCCTTGGGGAAGACTGTAAGGCCTTTTGCTTGTACTGTTAGAGCAATGGAAGCAAATGGCTTCTGTTTGATTCAAGTTTTGAAAAGATCCTTTTAGCTGTCAGAAGACAGTGCGATGCAGCCTAAGACTTAGACATTTAGGAGGCATTTTCAAGAGTTTAAGCTAGAATTTAAAGGCAATGAGTCAGATGCTAGGTGGTAAGAAGTAACCAGACTTGAGACAGAGCCAGGGGTTGGATGTACAGTACAAGAGAGAGGAGAGGACAGAGGGAGGGAGGGAAGGAGGGTTGGAGGGGAGGAAAGATGGAGGGAGAGAGAGAATACACAGTGACTCCAATGATTTGGATCTGGAAGGATGGCATTGCAAATGGTTGAGTTTAGGAGTAACTACAGCTATATTATGTTTCTTTGAGGAGATCACAAATTTAGATTTTTTTTTTACTTAGAACATTTGAGAGACACAGTCCTCAGCAGTGTCTGACTAAAGATGTAAGAAAGCTCCAGAGGTCAGAGGAGTAGTCTTAGCTGAAGACTCAAAAGTGAGGCTGCCTCTGGGGAGATGCTGCTTAAATCAAAGCATCTAGCTATGATTTCTAAGGAAATGACCTCAGCTGGCAGAGGAGTGGGTTCCAAGGATTGAGCTGCAGTGAATGCCAACATTAAGCTGGGAAGATGAACCTACAAGGGCAGGAAGAGAGGATGGAATTGTTCGAGAAGAAAAACAGAAGTTCTGTGTTCTGGAAAGAGTGACAGGGAGCCAGCAATTGTGGCTAAATGCTGAGGATGCTCACACAAAGCAGCTGAGGCCTGGATAGCAACAGCGGAGGCAGAAGGAAGATGAGGTAAGCAAGCCAGAATTGCTGGATTCTGGTCCATTCATTGCCCCTCTGGGAGCCCCTGTAAACCACACAGCTCCTCTCAAGTCACTGTTCTCCTTTACAAAGTGGAAGGATTTGAACTAAGACCTCCTAATGCCACCATGTAGCTCTAAAATGTCAAGGTTTCATTATGATTTTAATTGGAGAGATTCTAGTCTTTTTCAGGAACTGATACCACATAGGTATTTTGGAATCTAAAATTTGCTGGGAAAAGAGGAGTGGAAGGGGAGGGGGGAGGGGAGGAGAGGGGAGGGGAGGAGAGGGGAGGAGAGAGGAGAGAGGAGAGAGGAGAGAGGAGAGAGGAGAGAGGAGAGAGGAGAGAGGAGAGAGGAGAGAGAGGAGAGAGAAGAGAGAGGAGAGAGAGGAGAGAGAAGAGAGAGAGGAGAGAGAGGAGAGAGAAGAGACGAGAGAGAGGAGAGAGAGGAGAGAGAGGAGAGAGAGGAGAGAGAGGAAAGAGAGGAGAGAGAGGAGAGAGGAGAAGAGAGAAAAGAGGAAAGAGACTTTTCCCCACAGGAAAGGCATCTAATTTCTATCTGTAGTTTTGTTTTTGCTCAATGTGCAATATTGATCCTATTTAATTAAAGTTTCCAGAGTCTCATTAAATAGAGTTTGCTTTGGTAATTTCCCCAATCTAAGCCTTCTTTGTACTTTGATAGCTCTACCTTTTGCATGGATCCACTTACATCCTTACTACCACCTGGTGGTAGCAAAAATATTACAAAGCAGAGTAAAATGGAGGAATTTCCTCCTTCCAGTTCTTCCTGCACTTTAAAGGTTGGATGTGAGTCTTCCCTGTCAACTTTGAACTTGAGATATCCCCAGGCCTCCCAGACCTTAAGACTGGAAGAGCCCTGTGGAAAACCAGCACCAGACATGGTCTGAGCCCTGAAATCTAAAACGGATGAAACCTAAATCCAGACTCACCAAATACTTAGCAGATATTCTTGAGGGAGTGAAGCATGTAGACCAAGGTGGTCATAACGAATGGTTTTCTAAACACACTTTCTCTCTTTACTTAGGAATGATTTTTGCAAGAATTGTTATTAAAGTTTTACCTTTTCAACAAGTACTTTTAGAAAATAGAATATGGGGCTTTTGTTAGTCTTTCCCCTGTGTCAAACTGTGAGCATATCTGGTTGCTAAGGGTATGAACTTGAATTACCTAGAAGCACAATGGCTAGCAATTGGATTCCTACACAAATAGGGGAGGCTCTACTTTTCCTGGAGAGTAGAAAATAAATACCTTTAATTTGAAGAAAATATGTAGGACCTATTCTCCTCTAACAAAGACACACTGTTGTAAACCATGTCTCCATATTTCTGAAACGACAGGAGAAGCTGGAAATGGCTTGGAGGAGTGAAATAAAACGTAGGTTTCATCCCCATAGCGTTCTGCCTCCTGGGCCTTCTCAGAGAAGAGCAGAGAAGAGGGCCCAAGCTATATGACACAGCCACAGCAATAGTGGCATCAAGTAAAAAGGTCATTTCCCTCTAGGAGTCTTTACAGTCTTGAGTGACCCTAAGACCGCAGTACTAAATCAAATCGCGGTGAAAAGGAGTGTGTGGGGTTTTTTTTTCTCAACGAAAAGAATTGATCAAATATGACATAATGTCAAGCTTCCTTAACAGGATACATCCCCTAGATATTTATTTTTCAAAGCATTGTATATAAGCGTTTAAAATTGTAGTCCTTAATAGTGAAGGTGGCAATTTTGCCAACCGTGGCAGAGAATGAGAGTAAATGACTGGGATACAACTGATGCTAGAGAGCTATTCTCACGACTATTCAAGTTTATAATTTGGTATGAAAAGAAATAAAAAAACCCACCAGGAATCTGAAATTATCTCTGTCAAAGAAGTGGGCAGGACAGGTGTAATGGGTGGCACAGGTGTGGAATGGCCAGCATCCATCTGGCACTGAGACATTCTGGCCAGGTGGAGGTATGTGAAGAGTGCAAAGTGTAATCTTCAATGCCTCTGTCTTCTGTGTAAGAATAGGCAGACCCATGGAGTCAGACTGAGTGTCTTTTTTTTTTTTTTTTTTTTTGGTTTTTCGAGACAGGGTTTCTCTGTATAGCCCTGGCTGTCCTGGAACTCACTTTGTAGACCAGGCTGGCCTCGAACTCAGAAATCCACCTGCCTCAGACTGAGTGTCTCGTGATTGCTTCTTCTCCACCTTGTGTACAAACTCAAAGTTAGAGTTGTGGAGTTGGCTATCCAGTCTCAGGAGAGTTACCAGACAACCCAGAGCAGAGTCCCGTTCCCTGAGTAATCAGACTGTATTCTTGCCAGTGCCTCGGCAGCATCTTTAAACCCATTCTGATGAGTTAATGTTTCAGTGACATGCCTGAATGAGGTGGAAGGAAGCCACTGGGAAGAAAGATGGGGTAGTGTAGAGATGACAAGTAATCTTCCATTTGGCTATATTGATGTCATAGCATCCAACTGTATACCTTGGGTGCTGTCTTAGTTAGGGTTTTACTGTTGTGAACAGACACCATGACCAAGGCAAGTCTTATTAAAAACAAACAAACAAACAAACAAACATTTAATTGGCTCTGGCTTACAGGTTCAGAGTTCAGTCCATTATCATCAAGGTGGGAGTATGACAGTATCCAGGCAGGCATGACGGAGGCAGAGCTGAGAGTTCTACGTCTTCATCCAAAGGCTGCTAGTGGAAGACTGACTTCCAGGCAACTAAGGTGAGGGTCTTAAGCCCACACCCACAGTGACACACCTACTCCAACCAGATCACACCTATTCCAACAAGGCCATACTTCCAAATGGTGCCACTCCCTGTTCTGAGAATATACAAACCATCACAGGTGCCTTCTTCCTCCTCTTCCTCCTTGCTTACATGATCTGGTATTTTACTTTGTTTTGCTTTGCCTTATCCATGTCTTTATATTGATCATTCCCCAAATCAATGCCTCAACCAAGTTCTAAGTACATATTTCCAGTTTGCTACTGAGCGTTTCCTCCTTAATTCCTCTTGGCACCTTAGGATGAAGATGCCCAAATTGGATATTCTCCCTCTACTGCAAAATGTGTTTCCCAGATCTTCAACTACCATTGGCTTCCCAGGGATTCTGACCTAAGCATTGAGCATCACTTGTACTTCTTTCTCTTCCCTGACAATCATTGGTGACCTGTAATCTCATTTGTCACTGTGGCCTCTGTGCTACACATCATTTCTCCCTCTATACCAATCTTAGTCCAGGTTCTCATTGTCCTCTCAAAGGCTGTTGAGATGGACCCTTGTTCATGGTTAGTCTTCATAGTCAGTTTGCCTGGGTATAAAAATCACCCAGAAGACACCTCCAGGCTTGTCTTGAGAGGATTAACAGAGCAGGGGACACAGGTGGAGCCATCCTATAGGCTAGAGTCCTGGATTAATTGGAAAAGGAAACAAGGAGATAATCAGCTGAGCACCAGAATTTCTTGACTTTCAGACCTGTTCAGACACGAGCAAGCAGCCTTTCTGCTGAAAGCCACCACCTGGCCTTCTCCGCCATGATGGAGTGTTGTATGTACTCACATGCTATGCGTCCGAACTCACCATTCCTCCTTTAAGTTGCTTCTTGACAGGCATTTGGTCACATCAATGATTAAAGCAATTAATGGACTCTGGGTCCCCCGACTCTCAGTGTCAGCACTTTTTTTGTTTGTTTATTTTTATTTATTTTTTTTGAGTTTTTTTTTTTTTTTTTTTTTTTTTTTTTTTTTGCCAGCAATCTCATTGGCCAGCTCAGACTCAGTTATATCACTTCCTCATTGAAGACAATTTTGGTAGTTCCTACTTGTTACTGAGTACAGTTCAGATTCCTTAGCCTGCAATTTAGGATCCTCCATTATCTTCCACTCACACACGTGTGTGTGTGTGTGTGTGTGTGTGTGTGTGCTATACACGCTACATGAGTACTCTTTAGTATTAGTTGGCTGAATGACTAAATGAATGTTAAAAAACATAGCAGGCAAATCAAGTAGATGTAAGTAGAGGGAAAGGAAAAGTTATGCATTATAACACATTTTTTTGTAGTTGTAGAGTTTTTTCTTTGTTTTGTTTTGCTTTGAGGAGTAGAAGTAAAGGCAAGATGAAGATGTTGGATGGAAAGAAGCTGCAGAAGATGGTCCGGGATGAGGACTTGGGAAGTTGAGGAAGCCTAGGACCTGGGGCAATAACTTTGTGGTAGAGCATTTGCCTGGCATTGTGCGACCTTGAGCTCTGTCCCTAGAAGAAAAATGGAAAATAAGAAGAAAGCAGGGAGGCTATATAATAGTCCTAAAATTTATGCGGATCCAGATGTGGAGTCAACCTCTGATTACCTACTACTTATATATTTAAAAGAAATATGCAAAGACTTCAGTGCTTGCTTTTTTGTTTATCTCGCAATATATGCATGAGCCAGCACAATACCAGACTTGATTTACCTTTGCTGATTCAGCTTCTTTTCTCAGAACTTATTTATGGCTGTGGGAGAGGCATTGTATCGCCGCTGATAAAGGACAACAGGACTGCATCCTAGGCTCAGCCAGCAAGTTTCAGTGAGACTTTCAGAAAATTGGTTACTTTCCCACATGATAATTTTCCTTAACCAAGGGAAGCCAGGGCCATGTATGGAAGGTAGCATCCCAGACTTCAGCGGCTCACATATGTCATGTACGTACAGACCTCCCTGGGAGTCTTGCTGCATGAGATTCTACATGTCAAAGCAGCCCTTAAAAAGCCCACACTGCTCAGCACAGTCCTAAAAATTTAGAGACATAAGGAAAATGGATGTTCATCCAAGCTTGTGGTTCACAGCTCTGGATGACCAATAGTCACATGAGAGTTCACCCTGACCTCAGAGTCATACAGGGCTCCCATTAGGTAAATTTTCATTTTTACTTTGTGTATGCATGTGTGTGAGTGTATGTGTGTGTGTTTGTGTGCACGAGTGCCTGTAAAAAGCAAAAGATACATTGGATGTTCCAGAACTGGAGTTATGGGCAATTGTGAGCTACCCGATGTAGGTACTTGGAACCAAACCTAAGTCCTCTGCAAGAGAGGCAAGTGCTCTTAACTACTAAGCCACATCTCCAGCCCCATAGGGGACTTTAAATCAATCGGCTATGTACCTGGGTTTGGTGACCACATGTTTGCCAGATCCCCAGCTAGGGAATGTTAAAAGGAAGGCCCAGAAGTCACTTGAATGCCACAAGGGAAGATCCTGTTGGTTGAGAGTGGTTTTCCTGAAAGATAACTTTTATGCATTTTGCTAGCCAGCATGAAATTTCCCTTTAAAGTCTCAAAAATACCCAGTCTTGTGTATAATTTATTTTTTAAAAGCTACTAACACAGAAAACCAATTGTTTCTGCCTCTTTTACAATGATGAATACTGTAGATTATTGTCATTCCCTCCTGTGGTAGGGGGTGGTGGTGGTAGTGGTAAGGAATGGCTATTAAACAATTATGTTATTCAGACACATCATTATTATTACCAACATGAGTGGACTCATTCTAATTGAACAGTAAAAGCATGAGTGACTTTGCATTGTTATTAGTGTCTGTCTCGGGGCCCTGCCTTTCCCAGGGGTGTGTGTATGCTGCAGCTATGATACACAGTGTACCGCACTCCGTGCTCAACTCACAGGCTTGAAGCAGCCAGCGTTTAGGGTTTCGTTTGTTTATTTTGTTTTGTTTTGTTTTGCTTTGCTTTGTTTTGCTTTGTTTACTTTTCTGGTACTGACCTGAGAGCCATTTCAGTTTGTTTAAGTCCCTTGCACTTAAATCGCCTGATGCTAGGCATACCTGTCTCCCTTTCTTCTCATTTCTGGTCTTTCTCTCTTTTTGGGGGGGGGGGCATTGTGATTGTTTGACTTATAACTTGTAAATCACTCCTTTTTCTTTTAGAAAAAAAAATCGATATTTTAGCAAGGCTTACCAGGCCACTGGGGAGCTAGGCTGTGGCTTTCTTCATTCTCAACCACTTTTCTTGGACTTCCTATACTGTTTTTAGTTTCTAGAATGTTCCAACACCTCCGGCTTCTGGGAGGTTCTGACTCACCTGGAGGAGCAGAACAAGCTTTTCTTCCTATTTAGAAGATTCTTTCTCTGGTTAGTTCCTCCTCCTCCTCGGCCTCTTCCTCCTCCCCCCTCCTCCTCCTCCTCCTCCTCCTCCTCCTCCTCCTCCTCCTCCTCCTCCTCCTCCTACTCCAGACTACAGTTTCGATTTCAACTTCTTAAGGAGCCTTCCTTGACTTCAAGACTAATTCAGTACTTCCTGGCAAGAAGAATCCCTTTGGTAAGAGCTGGCACTCCCTCGATGATAACAGGATGATAACAGTGTCTACACCAGGGGCAAGTAGTGCCTGCTGGATAATTCTCTCCCTCAGTAATGATGATACCCTCCCAAAAGTAGGACTGCTTGCAAAGCTAATTTCTCATCGTCTAACCTGCATGTGGCTCATACAAGACGCTTAATTGTAGTGTATTGTGGAAATAGATTTAAGATTGCTCCAGGCAGCAAAACAGGGATATGAAGGGGAACCAAGGAAGCTGAGAGTCTTCCTGACAAGGTCCCAGAGTTAGGGGCTAAGCTTTCTCTTATGCCGATACAGCTTCCTTCCCCCCCCCCCACCCCCAAAGCATGTTTGGAATAACTGTGAGTAGTTAACAGACCATCCATCGCCTAATCCAGTCCTAGCGTACCTGACCCTCATCTCTTAGAATAGTTGTGGACTGTAAGTCTCTAAGGATGCAAGGGCAAAACCCAGCCCTATACCTTTGTGGAGATTTTTGTCAACGACACTATTTACTACATCATGTCTCCTATATAAAGGCACCTTAGGAAATGTCCAGAAGGGCTTTGCCTCTGTCAGACCCCGGGATTTTCTTATGCTTGCTGAGTTCGTGTATAGCTTTTCTCTCTCACTTTTGGCTTCCATGAGGCTCAGTGCCATGCTCTCAGCTCATCTCTAACTATTGAAGCCCACGGCTCATACTCCTGGCGATATTACTTTTTCCTGGACTTGATTTTTCTATCCGCAATATGTTATTTTCTCCGGTCTTGATTTGCTACATTATTTACAGCTTCCTATTTGAGACACCGAGTCTTGTAAAGCCTTCACAGGTCCTCGGTGGAATGTAGCAGGGGGAGCATATGAGAGAAATAAATTCATGAAGCTCCAAGACACATTCTCTTTAAAGTGTGGCAGTTCCTTTCTGTGGGCAGTACTGGTAGGAGTGAGAAGAGAGAACATGGTTGGCAAGGTGTTCCTCAGCACACCCGGATACAGTAGGCTTTGCAGGACAAGGATCCTTCTGGAATTGCATGTGGAAGTGAATTTGTTCCTGTCTCTTACTAAAGCTATCCCAAGGGACCCAGAGTCTGAGTGAGTGTCCTCTGTTTACACGCTGACTCTTCTCTGCAGATGGCTCAATGGAGGAACTCAGTAATTGGTGCTGGATTCTGTAGGAAGGCCACCTCTCCCCCGAGATGTGGTTGTCTGTTCTGAGGTCAGAATTAGAGTGTTTCTGTAGGCAAAACTATACTTTCAGACAACTTTTCAACTTGGTGTGTCCATGGAAACCCCGACTTTAAAAGCTGACACTCATCTGTGTCTTAAAGGGATGCAGGAGCAAGCAGGACTCCATATGTACTCTATGACAGATGTACATATATGCCTCACAGAGGCCAATTTAATTTCCATAGCTACCCCGTGAAGTGGGATTTGTATCTTATATATAGGAAATGCACGCGCAAGCTCAGACTTGCCTAGGGTCATTTGCTAATGAGAGGCAATGCCAAAGTTCAATCCAGATCTCCTGACAGCACATAGGGCTGGTACTGTGTCAGTCCTGTAGTCCACGAGAGACTGGAAAGAAAAGAAGCTCTGCTGATAAGATAGAGAAGTCAGAGGCAGGCAGAAGACAAAGAGGACCTCCGCTAGAGCACAGCTGTCTCCCTTCCTGGTTGGTGTGGTTACAGCCACATCCACATCCTCTGGAAGGTAGGCTTTCCTGCATAAGTTTATCCCTGTCACCACAAACAAAATAGACATCACTGTCCAAGCATCCTTTTGAGATCATGAGGTGTGTGTGTGGGGGGTGGGGGTGAGTTTAGTTTTAAGGAGGATACTGTATTCGTCACTTTTCTGTCATGGTGATAAAATACCGTGATCAAGGCGACTTAAAGAAGACTTTGTTTGAGCTTACAGTTCCAGAGAGACACAAGAGTCCACCATCACAGCAAGTAGCAGGCATGGTGACAGGAGCAGGGCAGGAGTTCACATATTCAAATAGGAGCACAATGCATGGGGTGGGGCCGGGGGAGGGGCGAACTGGAAGTAAACCAGGCTTTCTAATCTCAAAGACTATTCCCAATAATGTGCTTCCTGTACCATGGTGGTACCACCTATATCTCCCCAAACAGTGCCACCAACTGGGGACCCATATTCAAATGCCCAAGACTATGGGAGAACATTCTTATTCACACCACTAATCCCTGAAGGCTGGTATATGTTAGGGGTAGGGTCATGTTCTAAGCCCATTGAAGCATGGTCTCATTTAAACTTCATAACAGTCTAAGACAGGAAGCATTGTCATCTTAGAAGTCACCCACCCTCAGACTATCTGCAATGCTGGCTCCCCAGCTCTGTTTCCCATCACTGCTGACATGATGGCAGAACCCTGTGACTATGAAGTTCAAGGGGTCGGTACGGAATGAATTCCACAGAAATCCACAGAGCTCAGCATTGCACACAGAGCTCCCCTGCTCCCTTCACTGGCACGCACCCACCTTTTACTTTCCAAGTTTCTCTCACTATCCAATGTGAGATTTAATTCCTACCTTAAGCTTTTTGGCAACAAAATATAATTTTATTGATTTATAGATTCGCACACCAAATAACACCGCAGACGCCAGGTTTCTTTCACTAGTTTCCATCAATACTAGTATCTTGAAAACCTCAAGAGTAATATTACTACAGCAGAATTAAGATATACAACATTCTTAGTACCTCAGGGAGCCCCTATTACATTCGCATCTACTTCTCTCCAACTTCATCCTTGCCTGGTCTCCATTGAAATCACTACTCTGTCCTCTAACTCTCTAACTCTGTTTTATATTTTTTAGATATAATTTTAAGAATGGACTGTACATAAATAACTTTTGAGGTTTGCCTTTTTCCATTCTTCATAAATTCTCTGTAGATCCTCCCAGCTTTCCCTTCCACACCAATGGCTTATTTCTTTTTTTTTGCTGAGTAATAATACCCTGTGGTACAAAGATGCCACGGTCTGCTTAACCATGCATTTGCTAAAGCACATTCAGGTTTCCAGGTCAGGGTTGCTATGATGAGCCCTGCTCTAAACACCCATGCACACGTTTTCCTATGAACTCATCTTCAGTTCTCAGGGACAAATTCTCAGACAGGCAATTGCCAAGTCTTCTGCTTAACTGGATGTTTATGTTTCTAAGAACTGTGTTCTAGAAGGACCGCTATTCTGCATTCCTGCCAATGGTGCGGGGATGGGTTATTCTCTCTGAATCCAGCCAATGATGTGAGGATGGGTTAGTCTCTCTGAATCCAGTCAATGGTGTTGGGGTGGGTTAATCTCTCTGAATCCTTTCCTCTTGTCTTCCTTAATTACTTCCTAAAAGCCATGTTTCCAAATCTGATCGCATTGAGGTTGAAGGGCTTCAGCAGATGAATTGGAGGGATGGGAAACTATTCAGTCCTTAGCACTAGAACACCCACTACCCATAGGAAACCTGGCTCCCTCTCAACTCTCACATGTTCAGCACAGCATCCCTTCCTTTTGTTGATTTCATGCTCTGGGCAAAGCTGTATGCAGATAGCTAGAGAGGGAGTTTCAGCCCTCTTGGAGCACAGCTGGCTAGAGACCTGCTAAAGCTTTCTATAAGTATGAAGTCTAAGTACCAAGTACATTAGTATTTGCACAAGTACTAAGTACATTTATGGACCTACATCCTGGCTTCCCCAGTTCCTGTGTGGAGTCTGTGATGTCATTTGTTTTTCATCTCTCAACTGGATGAAGATTCTTCAGAATCTTCTTCTGCCTCCCAGGGTTGCCATAATCAATTGATGTGCTTCTGAGATATGCAGTGATGTGCAATCCTTGGTTCTCATGGGGTTGAGCCATTGATGGTACTGCAGTGGATGGGATGGGATTCAGAAGAGAAGACACTAAAGCAGAGTAGGGGATAGGACCAGATGACACAGGACCTTGAGAGCTACATCCGTAGATCGTAGATCCAATATTAATTCTCAAGATTGGAAGGTAGGCTCCCCTTGAAGTTCAGTGCATGGCTGCCTTACACCTTCCAGAAAGCTTTCATATGCATTTCATTTGCTACACGACTCTTTATGACATGGAGAAAATACTGTTCAATGGGTTTAAAACATTTTTTAAGAAAAGAAATTAGCTAATTTATCAAGGTTACAAACTTGATACCTACCAGATCTGTGGGTCCTAGCACTAATTCTTTATCCCCAGCTCCTCTCATCAACACCAGGAAAGCACAGACCAGAGGGAGATGGACCTGCGATCTGTATCCCATATAGCCCAGACAAGCTATGTGGCACCAGAGTCATCAGCATTTCCCTGGACTGTCTAGAATTTGAGCACAGCTCCTCCCTACTATGATGATAAAGACCAACATTTCCTTTGATTTGTCAAAAGTTTATTTAAACAGCATCCCCTCATCATAAATATACTCTAAATTGCCCTTAGCTGAATAACATCTACCAATGAAGCATTTTCTCTAAGGAATCTTGAGGAAGAAAGTCTAAGACGTCATGCATGTACACGTTCTTGCTGAATCTCACAGTTGCCTGTTGAACTGTTAGACTGGTGTGAGTTTGCATTTCCATTGAAGGTGTACAGATTTCTTCAGTGTACACTCACTAAATTAACTTCCTCTCAAATATTTACATTTCTAGATATTTTTACTTTTGTGATGCTAAAAATTAGAAATAACTTGTTATAACTTGTTATACGGATTATATCTAAACACACCTATGGAAGGATTTGTAGTGGTCCTTGCCTTTGATTCATGGTGACCAGCATAGCACCAGAACTTGTACATCTTGCCTTTGGGAGAAACTGTTTATGACAAAGTGTCTACTATGTAATATGGACTTAGAGACAGCCCCTGACACACACACACACACACACACACACACACACACTAAAATTTCACACACACCAAAGTATCCCTATGTTCACCCTTTATCTATTTCCTTATCCTCTTCTTTCTTTGCAAGGAGGAGAAACTTGTATTTTTCATGCAGTGGCTTTGGAAGAAACTGAAAGAGAATAAAACCTCACCACCCATTTATCAAGCTCCCTGGGCATCCACCAAGTGTCTTACCTCACCCTGTCCAATATCAGTTCCCAGCATGTTAATGTTGTGGCTGACATGCCATCAAGTTCTATCAAGACTCCAATGGCTCTTGGGGTACCTTGAGAAGACAACACACAAAGTCACATGAAATGTATCTTGCTATTCTCTATTGAAACACTTTCATGGGACATGAAAAGCAAAGGCAAGGAGTAGACTTGTAACTGTCTCGTAGATAGTCTACTGTTTCTGGGACATACCCATCACTTCATAGGGCTCAGTCTGTAAAGGCGACCCCTATAGAGTCAATATCTTACCCAGTAGCTTAATGATTAAACTATTCACGTGGAGGCAAACCAACATGCATTGATTTTTTTTTACTCTAGTTTGATTAATGCCTGCATCTGTAAAATAGGAGTAGTAATAATATGCTGTATGGAAAGTTGTCAGGATTAACCAGGATGGTGTATATAAAAAATCTGAGCAAAGGGCCTTGCAACTCAGTCATGCTAGATATTACTATTACTGCCATTGTCATTATGGAAGGACAGTGAGCCATTTGCTAAGTGCACAGAAAATGTCTGGTATGATGGTTTCTTGAACGTTGTACTTAAGGTAAGAGAAAAAAATTGCAAGAGCAATTGAAGAGTATTCAGGCTCTCCCATGAGCCTCAGCTTTAAACACCCTACAGGAAAGTCCAAGGACTCTTCGAGGAAATTGAACACCCCATTCTAAGAAAGATTCAAGCAACTAAACCCGAGGTAGGCCATTGCCTGTCTGTGTGCTCTCACATGCGTCGCCTGAAGGAACACCTGTGCTCAGAAACACGCCTCTACTTGTGTCATTTTTCCCCTCTCAGAGTCTGAAGTTATCTAGCATTTATACAGCGGGATGCTGGGTAAGATATAGAGCTTCGATGTTATTATGATAACTAATTTCAGTTGTACTGAACGTGCAGTGTCTCTGAAGGTTGTCTTTGCATACAGAGCTTCTTAAGCATACAGAGGTCTGTGGGAAGGGGGAACTCTTCCTGAAAGCCCATCTTACTCAGGTGCCTTTGCTTTAGCAGTGACATAGTCAGATGGGGCAGTGGATGCGTTCTCCAAATGACACCTTGTAGCTCATCAAAGGAAGTAAAGAGCTTTCCTTCTAAAAACTTGGGTAGTGACCTTGGATTGCATTTTCACTTCTGTTCCGTCACAGTTTGAACATAAACATGACTCTCCCATAGGCCCACGTACTGAATGCTTAGCCCCCCAACTGGTAGATCTATTTGGGGAGGTAATAGAGACTTTAAGGTCGAAGATAGAGGAGCTGGTTCCACTCCGGAAATAACCTTGAGGATTATACTTGGTCACCAGACATGTCTCCTTTCTTTGCTTCCTTTCCTCCATGAGCTAAAGACACTCCTACAACAGGTCTCCCACCAGCATGCTCTGTCCACCACATGGAGATAATACACTAGGGACTGAATGCTCTCAAACCATGAGCAAAATCAGTTCTTCTTGGGCCATCAGGATTGCTGTGAGGTTAAAGGCACTTATCACCAAGGCTGACTGCCTAAGTTCCATCCCCCCAGACCCACATGGTAGAATGAAAGAGCTGACTCCAGAAAATGGCCTTCTGGCTTCCATGTGCAGGCCATGATACACACACACACACACACACACACACACACACACACACACACACACAGAGGTTGGGGGAAACAGAGACAGATAATAATGTAACAAATTTTTAACAATAATAACAAGTACATTCCTCTTCCTTTAAGTTGTTCTTAAATGTATATTTTGGTCACACTGAGAAGAAAGCTCACTCAGGTCTTTACATCTTCTCTACATTAGAAAGAATGACTTATCCCTGTGCTTAGGACAAAAAGGTCACAATGTTGCCATAGAAAACCTGTGCTGTGTAATTCTATTATGTTCTATGTTCTGCAGATATATATATATATATTTTTTTTTTGGTTTGGTTTTTCAGTAGCTTCTCCTGTAAGGTTTACTTAGTCTGAGATTTATTTGAATTGAAATGTTTGCATTATATCTGGGCTATTGCAAACAGTTTGTGCAATTCAGTTTCTGCCAAAGATTTGGCTTTAATTATTAAGATAGCAAGACATATTTTCCGACTCAAGCATCTTAAACAGAATGCCACTGCATTTTAAAATAGAACTAAATGGTGCTGGTGTCTTTAGACCACTACACAGTATACGTAGTGTGACAATGAGTAGAGTTCAATGTATCTGTGAGATGATACTACTGATTTTTTTTATCCCCCTACCAAACTGCATCTCATCCATATGGCTCCTCCAACTCCCAAGTTCAGCTGGAACACTAAAGCAGTCTCCTGGTAACTGTGACTGCTTATACACTTGGTCTCATAGTCCCACAGACTCAAGAAAAATCACACTAAAATGAAAATTAGCTATACACCATGCTTTAATGGCGAGTTTGTGCGATTCGTTCTGGATGCATGAGGATGATGGGGAGAATTTGTAAATTTTACTTGTGGGTGTGTGGGAGGATTTAATGCTCACGGATTGTGTGTTGACAAAGGTAAAACGCTTGCTGAGAATCATAAGAAGCCTAAATAGTGCTTTTATTGTATTTCAGGGTCTCAAGGAAACATATCTGTGAGATCGTAATGGAAGTCAAAGGGAAAAGAATGTAGCTTAGCACACACATTTAACTTTACACATAGCTGTTTGGGGACCGAACGAGATCTAAGGAATAAGATCAAGCTTTATTGAATTTACCAATTCTTCATCTAAAGATGTCTCAAAATGAATGTGGTTGATTCCTCGGCTGGATTGGGAAAGGGAATAAATGATGCTTCCCAAGCCAAATCGAGACCTGACCCTCCCAAGCTCACCGCACCCTTCCTCCTCTCCAGCAGTTCCTTTCAACTTGGACCTTTTGCAGCGTCATCGAATGTGGGGCACGCTAAACTTTTCTGTCCTTAGACACACAGGCTCTTTGCTTGCTTAAATGGTAATGAGTAAATCACTTTCTGCCTCCCGACAGGGAGATGAATTGTTTAACACTTATTATGCCGCCCCAAAACGGAAAGCCCCGAAGACAGTTCAATTCATATTTGAGTCAAAGAACTCAAAGCTTTCATCAATTCTACTTCCATCTCCTACAGAACATTCCTGGAACACTTTCTGGTGCAGCCAAGACGCTGTTGGGGGTAGGGGGTGGATCTAGCTGGGAGTGAGAGTCAAGGTGGGGGTGGGGGTCGAGGGGAGGAGTCCCGCTCTGCTTTTGCTTTCTGCTGTGAGGGACTTAGCCATAAAGTAGGCAGAGACTAAAGTTGGACAGATCCAGAGCATCTCAATTCTCTGGCCTGTTGCTGTTCACAAGAAACACAACCATCATCCCCATGTGCTCTATGCGGGTGTAGAAATGCTATCTAATGTAGTGGTTTGCAGCATCCAAGGTGAGTGGTACATTTCAGGGGTAGAGGGAGAAGGCAATGGCAGGCAGACAATTAAATCTTTATGATTTTTGATGCCCTCTCTGGGGACTGTGCAGGGGCGGCCAGGGCTAGAGAACAGAGAATTTTCTATTATAATTGGGCAAGGGAGAAATCTTTCACAAAAGAGAAACTGTGGATGTCTGGACAAGGCTGCTGCCTTCCAAGTGGAGAACTTCTTAACCAGTGGAGCCAGCATGTTGCTCTGCTGAGCTGCGGATCTGCTGGTACCTGGCATTAGGCATCATTAGGGGATGCAGGGGTGTCTGGTAGTCAAGGAAGAAAGGAGGGGGGCTTTATTTTTGCTGTGATTCTCCGCCTTTGGATTATCTCTAAAGAGATGGAGAAGGCTGCATGAACAGCAAAGTGAGCAGGCTTTCTGCTTGGGCTGTTACTACAAAGCACCAGAGACAACAGCCCAGTAGGCTTCTGGGAGGAGACATCCAAGACACATGATGAGCTTTGGGTTCCTTCCTGTTGAAGGTTCATCCTGGATCACAGATAACTTAGTTCTCCTTGGTCCCTAGTGGATCAATTTCTTTCTTTACAGGATGCTGGTTTTTCCTGGAGTAGCCACTCTCTGACTTCATCTTAAACTCAGCAAGGGCCGAGCATGGTGGCGCACGCCTTTAATCCCAGCACTCGGGAGGCAGAGGCAGGCAGATTTCTGAGTTCAAGGCCAGCCTGGTCTACAAAGTAAGTTCCAGGACAGCCAGGGCTATACAGAGAACCCTGTCTCGAAAATCCAAAAAACAAACAAACAAACAAAAAACAAAACAAAACAAAACAAAACAAAAAAACTCAGCAACTTCCCAAGGGTCTCATCTCCAAACATCATTATACCAGAGGTTAAGGCTTTTACCTGGGAACTTAGGGATGCATAACCTTCGGTCTAGACTCTACGGCTCCCAGAAACCCATGCAGTCACTCTAACAGTTGTTCTGTTGACAGGAAATGTCTTTCCCTGCCTTGATGCGGCTTTAGGTGTTCTCAAAACCTCCTCCAGCCAGACCCTAGCTCCCTAGTGCATGCCCTATACCAGCTCCCTCTTAGACAGCACACAAAAACTCCCATGCCTCCTCTCCAGGGGACAGGAGAGGAATCTCAAACTCTAGTAGGTCTCCAAGAGTCTGGTCTTGGTCTTGCCTGGCAGCAGCGATCAGGCTAAGTGGCTGATATCCAGAGAGGGCAGCTGGCATGGGCTGAACCCTCAGAAAAGAGCATTCATGGTTTCTTTAGCCACTTAACTAACTTATTTGTCTCTCATAGTCCATGGTTATCAGTTTTCTGATCTGTGAAATTGAAGTAATTATAATTGCTACTTTGCAGGCTATTGAGAGACTCCAGTGAAACGTGGAGGCAAGGAGTTTGGTACATGGTCAAATATTGTTTCACACTGTTGGAAGGCTTCCATTCCTTCTTGTTTTATCTAGAGTTTGAAAGTCAAGGGGAATTAATTTGTAAGTTCGACTATAGCCTTTTTAAAGTTAGATAATCTTTAATTTTCTTACTTATACAATTAAGAAAATAGTGGAAACTACTCTCTAGTGCATCACCATCTATAGATGCTCTTTTTTTCTTTTGTTTCAGCTTCTGTTTTCATTGTTTAGGTTTTTTCATCTGTTTGTTTTGTTCATTGTTTGGGTTTTTTCATCTGTTTGTTTTGAGCCAGGGTCTTCTATAGGTCAGACTGGCCTCAAGTTTGCCACATTGTGTAGGATAATGCTGGGCTCCTGATCCCCCTGCCTCTAGTCTTGGATACCCCAAGTGCTAGGGTTATAGAAATCTACAACCATATGTGTTTGTCACAATGCTGAGAGTCAAAGCCAGAGCCTCCTGCATGCTAGGCAGGAAGTGCTCTACTGACTACATCTCCATCCCAGATGCTCAGTCGTGAAGGGACTTGTATCCCCATAAGATACCCCAAGACCAAGTTCTCAGCACAAAGCAGATTTGTTTGCCCCAGAGGGATAAAGGGCAGGAAATAAGAGAAAAGACAGGAAATGGGAGAGAAAGGGAAGAGAACAAGGGAGAGGGGGATGCGTGTTTGTCCTGGAGGGGGGTGACAAAGGACTGCCTCTGCATATAGAAGAGGCAAACATGGCCCATAAGCAAATGGCAGTTTATAAAGGGAAAAGGGAAAACCTCTTGTCAGGATGAGGTGTTTTAATTTTGATTGGCCAGGTTAATTAGGGTAGCCAGAAGGGGGCTCTTGATGGTTAGACTTCAATAGTTTGATAGCTGGACCTTGGTAATCAACCCCAGGAAGAGAAAGTGGCCAAATGAGGGAATAGATCTTGGTGGTTAGCTTTAAGAATGGAGTGTAACAGTTTTTACAGAGAGCAGAGGGAATAGGGGAAGGGGAAGGCCTGTCAAAGCAATGTTTGCCATGCTGGGGTTGGCTAGTGTCTGTCTCTTCCTTTCCTGTGTCCACTACATTCCACACAAGCACCAGTGTAGACAATACCCTCCCTGTGCCTCTCATTCTGCATAGCCTTTCTCCTACCCTTCCCACTCACTCGTGCTAACAAATGATTACATACCCAGGGATTTTCCATTACTGTTACTCTGGGCGTGAATTGTGTGTCCTTCACTAGCATGGCAACTTCTAATAATGGTCATCTAGCACCAGCCAGAACTGGCCACTATCAACGTCTCCCCAGTCACCATCACTTGGATGACCGTCTTCCTTCATGTTCTTTGGGGCAGGGAATGAGATCACACAGAGAAACAGTCTTTACGTTTAGAGCCAGTGACTGCACCACCATCCTTCTCCCTGCATTGGCTCCCTGGCCATGTGCTGCCCTTCTGTCCCCAGGCCTGAGGAAGGCTGCAGGGGTGGTCTTCCTGCATTCCTAAGATTTCTCTCCCTGCTCATAAACCACCTCTGGAGCATCAAAACTTCTTAAATGAGAGCCCAGGGGATTGGGGAAGGCTTGGCTTTAGTTTTACAGAGACTTCAAATTCAATTAACTCAGCATAAGCTTAAGGATACCCTTCCTTGTACCTCCTAAACACACCACCAGACTCCCCCCTCAGCTGCCGCCCAGACATTCTCCTGCTGTATGGCTTTTACTGAAGATGTGTGAATAAATGTCTATTCAGCTCAGACAGGGCACTGATGACAAACCAAAGAAACGGTTCCACCCACTTCTAGTTTAGTGGAGCAGTGAGCATAGTGAGGGTTATTTATAGGATTTGGAGAGGGATTGCTCGCAGGAGCCGAATGGCTTAAAAGCAGTTGGTCACTGGAGAGGCCATCCCACACCCTACTCCATGGGCAACAACTCATGAACACTCCACACCTGGAGCTCCGTCCCAAGCTCGAAGGCTGGTCCTCTGATAAGTTTCCCCTCTCCAATCATTGTTTTCTATTCATCTAACCTTGGTGGAGGCACATCTTGAGTCTTGTGACTTTCTAAGCTTCCTGAGCTTTGGAGGTATCCTTAGCTCCCGGGGGAGTTTATGATTCTTCCTTCCCATGTTTTTCCCTCCAGTAGGGAGTTTTAGTTGTAAGAAAATAGCTACAGAGCTCAGTGCAAGCTATGGGTGGGGGTCCTTCCTACCTGCAGCAATAGTAGGGTGTTCTGAGCAGAGGCAAAGCCTGGAGTATGCTCCCTTTCCCATCACCACACACCCCCAACTCTCTCAATGATTGTGATGGGGAGGAGAGTTGGGGGTGTTAAAAAAATGATTCTAACTTGTAAACACCTCCATTGTTGTGTGACCTGCCCTGGCCTCTATTCTCAATATCCTTTCAAATCTGTCTAAATATTGTCCATCTTAGTTAGGATTTTATGGCTGTGATAAAACAATGGGAACTACAATCATATTTCATAGACTCAAAAGCTAGACAAAGGAGGGCTGTCTTTGTTTTTTGTTTTGTTTGTGGTTTGGGATTTTTTGTTTGTTTTCTGAGTGGTGGGCTGGTGTCTTTCTGTGGAGAATCTTAGAGAGAATAAACATCAAGTCCCATATGCTGCACGTTGCTGCTGTGAATACACATTATTGAAAAGGAGAAAGTACAGGAACAGAAATACAATTTTAGTTTTATGTGTCTATGGGTGTATCAGGTAACTCAGCATTCAAACACCGCCTTTGAAGATCATTCCAGAATATGCAAGCTAACTGCGGTGGGGAACACGCTACTCAGGAAAACGGCTGAGGATGTCTATATGATTAAAATTTTGAAATTGTTATTAAGATGTTTGTTGTAAAACCAGCATAAGGCCATTTATAGAAAATTTTAAACATACGAAAAGAAATCCACTTATACTTTTATAGCCTTAAAAAGCAATAGCGCATGATTCTATTTTCTTCCAAACTCTTGAGTGTTGCTGATACAGAGATGAGACCTAGTTTTTCTTGGGTTTGGACCTAGTCCTCACCACTTAATAGCTCTGTGAATTAGGGCACCTGACTTAGTCTCTCTGTGCCTCTGCTTCGTCATCTACAAAATGGAGATGCTAGAGTACTCACTGCCTAGGATGTGTGTTTAGATGTAAATGACTCGAGCCAGGTGCCTGTAATCCCAACTCCCTTGGAGGCCAAGGAGGGTCACTTGAGTTTGAAACCATCCTGAAAAGTCTAAGACTACACTGAAAATATTTCAAGGACTTAGAGAAGGGTCTGGGGAGATAGCTCAGCGACGCTTGCTGTTCTTTTCCAGGATCTGAGTTGACTTCCTAGATCCCTCATCAGGGGCTTTCCAACCAGCTGTGACTCAAACGCCAGGGTAATCAGGAGCCTTTCTCTGGACACTATGGGCAACCACACTTGCACAGGTTCATATTCACAGACAGACAGACAGACAGACAGACAGACAGAAAGACACACACACACTGCACACACATATATTTTAAAAAAATAAAAACTTCCAAGATTTAGAAGAATTATGTAAATTATTAAATGTGCCTTCATACATATATTTAACATCTGATCATTTCTTTATTTTATGCAGTTATACTTATCCCATAAGTACTTTAAAATCCTTTTAATTCAATTATATTTTATCATAAGTCTCTTTCACATTCACGAGTTTTCGTAACTCTTTTACGTGCGTTCTGGTCATTTTTATTTTAAACAACGCCCTGTTAACACTATTATCAAGATCATGTGACCTTGTTTGGGATAGATTTCCCAAAAGAGAAATACTGAAGTCAAAGGTTGAAAAGTGACTGCTCCCGACACTCCTCATGCCTATTGCCAAATAGTGTTCCAAGGACCTTGAATGAATTTATGTTTGCACCACAAAGCAGGAAATGCATGTGCCTCAGTTTCCTCTCGAAAGAGCTGAGTTCTCTTGGTTTTCTGTTTCGATTTTTGGTTTGTTTGTTTGTTTGTTTGTTTGTTGTAATTACCAGCCATCAGCAGGTGAAAGAATCATTCCTTAACAGTAACCATGGTCACTACTTCCAACAGGCTGGGGACTAAGTCTCACACCGTGGGTGCCGAGTCAGGTAGCCTGCCTGTACTATAGAGCAAGAAACCAGAAACTAATACTTATAACCTATCTTTTATGTATTGCTAGATACAGGAGAGGGACATAAACCATCATGGAGGTCTAGGAAGGCTTCGTGGAAGGGGCAAGCTTGGTGTTGGGTGAAGGGGGCAGGTGGGTGAGTAGTGGGGGGTGGGTTAAGGTTTGCACCACAGTGAGAACAGCACATTTGCAGGACTGAGGGAGTTGGTGTCTGGCCGTGGTAAGGAGGGGGCACATTAACAGGAATGTGTACTGACAAGTTTTAGGTCCACGTGACACAAACTGACTCATTTTGGAAGAGGGAACCTCAACTGAGAAAATTACTCCGCCAGACTGGCCTTAGGGCAAGCTATGAGGCGTTTTCTTGATTGGGGATGAATGTGGGCAGGCCTGGCTCACTGTGAGCAATACCACTCCTGGGCAGTAGTTCTTGATGCTGTATTGAACCAAGCTGAGCAAGCCAGCAAGCACTGTTCCTTTATGGCCTCTGCCGCCATTCTGGCCTCTAGATTCCTGCCCTGCTTGAGTTCCTGCCCAGATGGACTGTTAGTTGGAAATGTCATAAGTCCTTTCTTCCTGAGTTCCCATTGTTTTATTACAGCCATAAAATCCTAACTAAGATGGACAATATTTAGACAGATTTGAAAGGATATTGAGAATAGAGGCCAGGGCCAGTCATACAACAATGGGGGTCTTTACAAGTTAGAATCTTTTTTTTAAATTGTGTTTCATATGTGTATACGTATGTGTGTGAGAAGTATGTCTGTGTGTCTATGTGTGCATGCATGTACATATATGTGCATCTCTGTGTGTGTCTCTGTGTGTGTCTGTGTATGCATGTATGTGTATCTGTGTGTATGGATGTGTCTTGTGTGTGTGTACATGTATGTGTGCGTGTACATGTATGTGTGTGTGTGCATGTATGTATGTGTGTGCATGTATGTATGTGTGTGTGTGTGTGTGTATGTACATGCACAAGTGTTCCTACACATATGTGCATGTTATATGGAGAGCAGATGACAAGCCTCAGGCTTCATGTGCTGTTCCTCAGATGCTATGCATGCTGCTTTATGAGACAGGATCTCTCACTGGTACAGGGCTCCCCCTTTAGGGCTATACTGCCTGGCCATTGAGGTTCAAGTAGTCACTCTTCATGTTACGACTGCCACCACACTGGGAATGGAGCTCGGGTCCTCACACTTGCATGAGGAGTTCACCACTGAAGAGACAGTCTGCTGGCTGGAAAGTCAGTGACTGCAAAGGTTGCTATTTGTTGCTTGTTTGGTTGCTTGTTTGGTTGCTTAATTGGTTGGTTGGTTGGTTGGTTGGTTGGTTGATTGGTTGCTTGGTTGGTTTATTTAAAACAAGTCTCAGCTGCCATTTTGCATAGCCCATTGCTCTAGCATGAATCCAAATGAGATCCACCTGCTTGCTTGGCATCATGATGAGGCAAGGCTTCAGTGCCTTCCAACCCCTCAACTCCCCTCTTTTTTTGCCCCTCTACCTTTTCTTTTTCAAACTAAGGTTTTGAAGCCCTATCCAGCCAAATTTCTCTCTAAACCACCCCCAAGTCGGCTTGGAGAAGGGGGTGAGGGAAAGGTATCCACAGTAACAGGGCTGGCAGTTAAGGGGTCTGGCCCTCACCTTCCCAGGAGCATGTGAGCTTTAGATATTATCAGTCGGGGATAGATATTCATGCCACCTGGATGATCTCCAGCGGTGGAATTTCAGGTACAAGGCCAGCAGGTTCAGGAACCACCCAAGGCTGGGCAGGAAATGTCCCTTTGGCCTCCCAAAGTCTAGTAGGGCAAAGAACCTTCAAGCAAGGTCACATGTGAATTGGCTTCCAACCTGAGATTGCTTCTTTTATTCCTGTTGTCTTATCACTGATACCTAGCATGATTAGCATCCTATGATAGCTCTGCGTCATTCTCAGCTGTCCCTGGATGGTGGTCAGATGGTGGGTGGGGGAGATCACTCCCATCAAGCATATTTACCTTTTTGTTCTGATAAACAAGAACTTGTATCTTTTCAGCTGCTGCCTAGGTAAGAAAAAAAATCCATCTAGGACGGTGCCTTCTTTCTTTTTTATTTTTTTCTCCCTTCACCTCCGGAAAACATTATAATTCCTTCCCAGCAGATTTCCTAGATCTTAAATATCAACTCAAACATTTATGCATGAAAAATTAGAAGGCATGAATGATGCATGTGTTTCCAGCCAGCCTGCTTGTAAATCTCCCTCCTGCCTTTAAGAAGCCCCGGATGGCAGCCAGAGCCTCATTCTCAAGCCCTATTTCAAAGACACCTGAGATAAAAATTTCTATTTGTTTCCCACTCTCTTGCTTTGCCTGTCAGCCTTCCCTTGTGGTGGATGTGTCTGCTATTATCTCGTCTGAGATATTGTTCTTTCACTTGACCAGATTATAGCACAACTGTCAGTTTGCTCTTTGACGATGCGTCTTCGCTGGGGATTTGCGAGGATTAATGAGATAATATTTGAAGACCACTCTAAATTTATATAAACTCTTTGTGCTGAGGCTTGGGGACTGTTATCTCACAGTTGAGACACTGTATCTCCATGTGAGAAGTTGTAAAGGCTTCGCAAACATGTGGATCCGGGTCAGTTTCATGATGAAGCCGTGGTTCATGGAGTTTAAGGGATCATCCCAGGACTGAGTTGAGTCTGACCCTCAAAGTGAGAGGCAAGGAGAAGTCTGAGACCAGAGAATGAAATGTGGACACTTAGCTCTACACTTGGTGTCAGAGCCTCGTTTAACATTTAGGTGCTCCGATGAAGGCTTGTTCAGCTTTCTAAGACTGCTGCAGGTTCGGTTATACACACACACACACACACACACACACACACTCTCCCATGCATGCACGCACACATGCATGCACACACACACACACACACGGGCTCGGATACCCACATGCACATGCACATAGCCATATGGAGGCCACAGGTCTATCTCGGTTCTTTTCTCAAGTGCCATCTACCATGTGTTTTAGAGTCAGGGTCTCTCATGTGACCTGGGTTCATCAATTGGGTGAAGCGGGTGGCCATCAAACTCTAGGGATCTGCCTATCTCTGCCTCCTCAGAACAGGAATTGTAAGCACATGACACCATCCCTGGCTTTTTCCTATGGATTCTGGGGAGTGACCTCAGTTCCCCAGGCTTCCAGGCCATGTCCTTTACTGACTAAGCCATGCTCCTAGCACCCTCTACTGTCCTTTAGTGTCACTTTATCTCTGAGCCTACTCACCATGATGGAAGAAGATGACCTTCTTTCCACCCCAGAGCAGACTTTCCCCAACTTGACTGTGGTCTTAACCTCTCAGAGTCTGTAAACACACTCTGTGTTCCCCTTCTTGTCTCCCCATCAGCTGCCTTTTCTATGAGTTGGTTCTCTATGGAATTGGTTCTTTGTACCTGTGAGGTGTTAGTTGCTTAGAAAATATAGCACCCTAAAACAGGGTTTTGAATCTGTATTTAGTAGTCAATTCCAAAATTTTGTGGATATTAGTGCTTAGAAGAGTTAAGTATTTAGGTTTTTAAAAAGTCAATGGACCTATAGTAATAATAAGCATGATAGCCAGGGGGAGCTGTGGCCTGGGAGACAGTGGCACACACACACACACACACACACACACACACACACACACACACACACACATAAATGGAAGTGGAAGTTGATGGCAGAGCTCATGCCTGCTTACCTTGACTTTTCAACAAATAAATTGATGTATGACAAACTGATGACAGGATCACTGAGTCTTTGGTCTTAAATTTAAATTGCATTATACCCGTCTAAGACTAACCTTGTTTGCCAAAGGGTAGAAGCCAGTTGTTTCAGGGGGCAAAGAAAAGAAAAGGAAAAGGTGAGACTTTGAAGCTGAACTATGGTCCTTAAAACACTACTGTAATTGCTTCTGGATTTGATTTTGCGGTTGACCTTAGATGAGAAACTTCACTTTCCCAGAATAAGGTCTCTCCCACAGCGAAGGCTGATTTGATTGCTCAGAAATGGGTAGAATGTTGATCAAGAGCTAAGGAGCTTCGCCAATCTGGCTCAATCCACCTCGCAGTTCACCAGGTTGACCCCAAGGTAAGGCATTAAGTGCTGAGATAGATCTTGCAACCCTCCCTCCCCACTGGATCCCAGAGCACCATCTTTGATTGGATTCAACACATAATTACAATTCTCTCTAGCCCAACTGTGGAACCAGTAAGGAAGAATTATTACACAGCTATGAACATAAATCTGTTGCAACCAGAAACCAGAAACACACACCACCATCTTTAAACTCTGGGAGGGAGAAAAGATACAGGTAATGATTACATAGTCAGATTGTCACTAAGATAAAAATTCAATTTCTACTTAAAAAAAAAGCCAAAGACAAAAAGTCAAACAAACAAACAAACAAAAAAACAAAACAAACAAGAACCCAAGGACTAGTGAGGGTCTATAAGTAAAAGAGAGAATGGATGGCTAAGAGTAAGGGGATTCTTTCTAACTTAATCCAGTTGGGTTAGACAAGCTAAACTCGTCATGCATGCAAAAGTCAAGTAGAGTACTCTAAGGACCTGGAACACTGAGAGTCCCATGGGTGCCAAACATTGGGATGTGCACATTGAAATGTAACCATCACACCATCTTATGTTGTAAGAAGGCTAATTTCAATGTGATAAAATGGGAAATTGAGGAAAGATTTGATCTTTCTCAGGGCCTATAGCCATGCAGGTATTAGACGTGTGTATGATTGCAAGGTCTCATGATTCTGAAGCCTGATGTATTCCCTTAGCATACTATTTTCAGGTACCTCATGAAGACTTGCTCTTTTCACAGAGATATTTATACAAAGAGAAGGCACGTGACTAGAATGGCCATGCAGGCAAGAAGAGGATCACACAACTTCCTCACCTTATATTCACACCCTTGTTACCTGAATTATACAGTTTCCTTCATGATAGCGTGATCACCATAGATGTTTAAAAGCTCAGGTTAATTCCTTAATTGACAAGCAAAAAGACCAACAATCCTTTCTCTCTTCTCTCCTTGTTCATTGATGTCTGTCCCCATACTAAGATGCCTCCCCCGATCCCAAAAGAAGATTCTGTCAATTCCAACTCAAGTGTCAACACTTACAACAAACCTCCTAGGAATTCCAAGTAGGAACTCAATCTCCTGCCTCAGAACCACCATGTCCCTTCTTCCTGGCCACATTATCTTGAAACATAACATACTAAGCGTGATTCCTTGAGGTTTATGCTAGTGTCTAGGTCTCTTCATCTCCGTCTAAGGAAGTATTAGCAAGCAGAAGTCATTTAATGGTGCCTCTTTTGCATAGGGGATGTTGCATACACTATATGAAACCTTGTGTTCCTAAATGCCAAAAGATTTAAAAGTGTATTCCTTATCTTTTCACTACTAATTACATTGACTTCCTAAGGTAAAATGCCAACGACATTGTTCAAGTACTGCTTAGAGGCCTATGTTAAAATAAGCTGCCTTGTGATGCCCTTCAAATCTTCACACCCACTCTTGCTATGAATCCTCCATCGGACTTGCAGTCAACAGCACAGAAACTGAGAATCTATTGTGTGCTCTGGCCATGCTAATCAGAAAGAACAGAACAAATATAAACAAGACCTAACCCCTGATGTTAAGAAGCCTCCTGGTCTATAAAGAGGTAAGGTGGGGATTAGGAACAGTGACAAGATACAGAGCGCTGATGACAATAGTAGTTTTGAGGTGAAAGAAGAGTTCTGACTAAAATAATTACCAGCCATAATAATAACAATGAATTGAATTGCAGAGGTAGAGGCTATCTGTGGATGGGAAATTGCTAAGAGAGACCATTGCAGGGGAGAGGGGAACTCTAGGCCACCTGACCTCCTAGGAGTCTTGCTAAAGGCAGGGTGAATAGAGATGGTGAGGTGTTTGATATTGGATACATATATTGAAAGTAGAGTGTTCTGGAAGAATCATCTTAATAGGCTTTTTGCTAAAATTGGGCTTGTGGGGGACAAAATGGAGGATGGAACCTGCCTGGGCTCAGAGGAACCTGAGAAATGACTTACCACAAGAAGAGAGTGGTGGTCAGTCTCTAGATCATCTGTGTGAGGTAGAACCTGCTTGAGGAGAACCAAGAAGGCAAGGGAGGAGCTAGGTGATCCTGTAAAGAAGGGGCAGGCCTGGAGAATCAAGAGTGAAAGAGACAAAGAGCCATGAAGTCTTTTCTGATAGCTGCCATTGTGCTGGGCACCAGTAATAGACTAGCAGTTTAATGTTTAGTGTCAAGAGAAGGGGAATTCTCCTATTGAGCAAACAGAACTGCCTAGGGGTAAGGTGAGGCAGAGCTGATAGAGGCTGGCACCCACTGGAATCTGCTGCCACAGTCATGACCAAGAGAGGCTGAAAGGAACCAGCCATATCAGCAAATATATGAGGGCTTGGTGGCCCAAGGGAAAGCAGGACACAGGTGTAGAGGACAAACCACAGGACAGTAAGGACAATGACTCTGCCCCTAGATCTTCATTATCAGAGTCTGTAAGTCAGTTGCTGGGTTGGGCTTCCTTGACAAGACCAACTGTAGTTGGAACAAGATGGAGTCAGGAGGGAAACACTGGCTCCTGTGGCATTGCCCATTAGTCTCAGAAATGTAGAGCTTACTATTTGCCTTACTTGCGAGAAGTAGATCTGTCTCTACTTAGCCATAGGGAAAAGCCAGTCCAGCCAGATCTGCAAAGCTAAGTAACCAGGTTACCGCAGGGCAGGAGTAAATCAATCAAGATAATCACGTTTGGCAGGATCTGAAGCCATTGTGCTCAGACAGTACAGATTCATTTTGTGGTTAAAAAAAATGTTGTTTATTTATGGTGGAAAAATCACTGAACTCCTGGGCACTCTGTTTAGGGCTCAGCATCTCCACTCATGGAAAACTGTTATGTTCTTGGTGGTGGAGTTATCACAGTGTCAGGTACTTGTGTACTAATGTGACATGTGCCCCAGCTGAAGATTGTGTGTCAACTGGCACCTACAAGGAAGAGTGCCTGAGCCAGGGAACTGTGTTTTCATTTACACTTCTGTTTTTCAAAGCTCCTTTTCTTTCCCCCCAAAGAAAAGCTTCTGCCTTGAAAGGAAGTGTCAGCAGCTGAGCATGTTAGCTAATTTGATTTCTTGAGGAGAAATGTGAAAGGGATTGAGGTAGTTTATTATGTTAAATCTCAAATAAACCTGGACAATTAAAAATGGAAAGGCAGCCAGAACTAATTAAAAGGAGGAGAGGATGAGAAATGCCAGGCATCTGGGATAAATTTATTATTGCATCTGAGCACTGTGTTTAGCTCCAGGTCTCTTTGTGGCTCAGGCATTCAAAAAAATAAATAAATAATTTGCGTTAATAAAGTATTTTTAGGTTCATTTACAGAAAACTACTGATGACCACAGTCATGAAAGAACACTGAACAGTTAGTGTGGGTCTGGAATGAGAAGTCACTCCTTTGCTGTCTGTCGGCTCTGCCCTGTCTGAGGCTCCTGTTTCATGATGCTATGTCCCCGCTTAAGCTCAGGATGCCCGCTATCTGCGTGCACCAGCAGGCAAGGAGGTCTTGTTCTCTGGGCTTTATGTTTGTCCTGACTCCTTTTCCTCCAAAGTCTGCTGGCCTTGCTGCGGGAGTATGTAACATAGAACTCCACATCCACAGCAAACATGCCTGCTAGGAAGGCAGTTGCTTTTTTTATGCTACATCTTCCTCTTTGTTGACATCCAGTTGAGCCCCTTGCTGAACCCCATGTGCCTCCCTTTCCTACTTTCATCGCCCTGTTCATTCCCTAATGGAAATCACTGCTATCACAGGCAACCCCACAGTAGAGAAATTTTTTTTTTTTTAGACTCTGGTAAAAGGAGACGTTCCGGTAGGAGCTGGGAACTCTGGAGGTGGGGTTGGCAGGGGGATGATCACAGGTAGAGTTCACTTGTGGATAACGATGGTTCCCCATCAGCTGGATCCATGGATCTAATTCTGACTTAGGGAACCAGAGTGGTATTGCCCATGTTCACTTGTGGCTCTACGTCTGTTTTTAGTATGGAATCTTGAAAGGTGATCACGGCCACCAAGATGAGCCAGACCAGGAGCTCTAAGGGGAATGAACCTTACCAAGGTACTAATTATCCAGATAAGTATGAGGCCAACCACCAACAGATTCCGAATGATAAATGGAGGGGAAAGGTTCAGAGCATGTTTGTAAAAGCTCAACTTTAAAACTGCCTTCATTTTTAAAGGCAGTGCTTCCATTAGGTGTGGTAAGTCATAGTGTCATTCTACAGAGGAAATGGCTATCAAGGTACCTTACGGGCTTAAACGTATTGACCAGAAAGAAGAGGGATTTCCTCTCCCATTTCAAGGGAGAGGAAATGAGGAGAGGTGTTGTTCTTCTGTTGCTGTGATGGAGCATCACAATCAAGAGCAACTTATTGGAGAGTTTACCTTGGCCTATAGTTCTAGAGGTTCAGGTGCCTGTAAAGAAAGGCACGGAGGGAGCAGGAAGCTGAGAGATCACATCTTAATTCACACAGAAAATAAGAGACCTTGAATGGGAAGTGGGGTGAAGGTATAAACTCTCAAAGCCCCGGTGACTGTATTTCTCCAGTAAGCCTCCACAAAGAGTACCACCAACTGAGGACCATATGTGTAATACATGAGCCTATGACATATACTCAACTGTGGCAAGGAGGAAGCATGCATCCTAGTTTCCATCTTGGTGTCATGTCCCACTCTGTTGCTACTGGGTCTCGTGGTTTTAAGCAAGTTGCCTTGTATGAAGGCCTGCACTGGTACCAGAGTTAAAGGCTCTGTTCGGCTGTCTATTGATTATACATCTATATAAACTCTGTCATCTTCTGGGGAGGGGAGTCTGAAAGGGATACATAACAATCTATTCAAAGTTCTAACAGCAAACATATGAACAAATAAGAAACCAGTAAACTATAGCTCTACTTATCTCAAAGGTCATGAGCCAAGGTCTTGCTGTATAGCCTAAGATGGCCTTAAACTCACTATCTTCTTGCCTCTGTTTCTCGAGATCTGAGAATACAAGCATGAGCCTTCACATGTATGGGAATGTTTACTTTCTGATAGGCACATAACACATAAACAGTAAATGTTTGCTAAATCAGGTATGCCTCCACCTGCCATAGGTGAAGCATTTCAGGGTCTGCCCATGCGCTTTCTAGAGAGCTAGGGAACTTAGGTGACCCACCTTCTCTGATATATTGCCTTCAACCTTCTCTCCCCTCCATTCCAGTCATCCTGACCTTGGAGCTCCTTGGAGCCATCCCTCTGCAGCCCTACCCTTCTCCCAGAAGGCTTCATCTGAATTGTACTGGCCTCTGATTGGGCAACCTCTCCCTATCTCTCACCTGCAGGAGTCACTTTAAGGAAAGTTGCATTCAACCTTAGGAGCTATAGCCTGAGGAATAGGGTCCAAAGGGAATATGGCAGAATCAATTAATGATCCCAGACACCTCAAATAAATTTTTCAGCAGGGTCCTGGAGAAAATACAGCATCAGCAACACCAGGCTGATTTCAAATACGTGAAATATATTCAAGTAACAAAATCCACAAGCAGAACTACAGTATGATTTTTATCCGGAGTCATTTTTTTAATTATTGTTGAGAGTCAGAATCTAGTTACAGAGAGATGATTTGATGTTGATGCCCAGACTCTGCCTGTGAAATGAGATCCAGGGCAACATTTGCCCAGTGACCTTTTCCTTCTACAGGACAATTAATAGATCTTATTTTTGTAGAGCTATGCTCTTGTCAGTTTAAATACAGTTTGCTGACCAAATGGGAGAGCAAGCTTTATCTGCAACCGGCCAAATGCTTCCGTCCCCCCACTGCCTGGAAGCCAGCTGGCTGGCTGGTGTGAGTGAAATTTTAGCTTTATCAGACCAGCAATGGAGTGGAAATAATAAACATGGGGTTCAAATGAAAAGAAAGCAGAAAGTAGAACTCATCTAAGGAGAATGGAACCCTTTAAACGAAAATACATCTTTCTCAATAATGGGAATTCTAATGTTTTTGGAGTCATTAGTGTAATAGCTTTTTTTTT
The DNA here is from genome assembly GCF_000001635.26 of Mus musculus. Classification (NCBI taxonomy): domain Eukaryota; kingdom Metazoa; phylum Chordata; class Mammalia; order Rodentia; family Muridae; genus Mus; species Mus musculus. The sequence continues at coordinate 72,290,042 of NC_000083.6, read as the reverse complement.
TCTGGAGTGTGCAACACATTAGGGAGACCAAGTCAGAGGCAAGGACAAGTAACCTCTAATCATTTGTCCACGGTGCCATCTGTGAGTCATCTGGCACCCACAGGCCTTGGTTTCCCCATCTATACCCTGGTGATGGCAATATGCTTCAGGTCCTCATTGCAGCCTGTGGAACCAACAGCCATTGTTTACTATCCTATGTTTACTGTAATAGGCACTGAAGTTATGCTGGTATCTCGGGCAACATACATACATGGAATAAATCTGCTTCCTACATGCATAGGCCTATTTGTAGACCTGACAAGTAGAGGCAAGATGGGAATAACTCAGCAAATGTGTACAAGCAAAACCAGGGCTTCTGTGTAGAGTGTCGAGTGAGGCTAGTTTTGGTATAATAGTGTGTGAGAAAATATGTGTTCTTGTAATAAAGGGGCTCACTGGAGGTGACCTATCTGCCACAGATATTTTAGGAACTGATGCATTGATACAAGCTGATGGGATGAAATGATATTTAAGATGCCATTCAAGTTCAGGATTCTGTACTCTAAAGTACTATTCACTTTGGTAATAGAGGAGTGAGGGAACGAAGCTCTAAAGATCCATTGCTATAACTTCCATCATCTGTGGGCCCTGCCCTCTCTGCTTGCTGTTGTGCAATGATATTTGCTCAACATGGAATTTTTATAGTGAATTGGACTGGGCTCCATCAAGAGTGGCTGAAATAGAACTGTTCACTCAGAGAAAGCATGGGTATTAAAAACTGGAAATACCACTACAGAAGATGCAGCCAGTAGATATTAGGATACCTTGAAAACTCCCCAAATACCCACTTCTTAGTGATTGTAGTGTAGAGAGATGTGCAAGATGCTATCCATGTGAGGGTTATGATGGCTAAAGAAAAGACTCCTCTAAGATCAGGCCACAGGAGAGAGTGTTGCCAGTTTAAGATCAAGCATCTTAGAAGAAACAAGGTGATTCATATTTGTCATTCCAGAATGTAATAAGTTGGAGGAGGGTCACGAGTTCAAGGCCAGACTGAGCTACATAATAATATATCTCTTAAAAAATAATCTACATGTTTTTCCAGTTTTAATGGATTTTCATGATGTCAGTAACAAGAGACATTGGAAAGAGCCTGCCCTGTCACCAAGGAGCCAGTGACCATCTTCCACTAAAAGTTAATTGTTAACCACAAAATTACCATGAAAGCTAACTTTATGGGACCACTGCTCTGTGATACACACACTTCTGAATAAGCAAAAGAGCCTCCCAAGCCTTCATATGCTCCAAAGAGAAGAAGACAGACATCTGATCATAACCAAATAGATGCAGAGGCTGTCAGATGGTGCTAAGTTCTGGGAAGAACAGAAACCCTAGGCAGCAGGGAGCAGGGATGGGTGTGGTTTATATGAACATGTGTAGAGAGTGGTCCAGGTGGGCCTCGCTGATGAAGTTAGCCAGGTGGATTTATAGAGAGAACATTCTACACAAAAGATGGGAGCATAAATGTGGGTGACATCTGTATCCACTTGGTATATAAAATAGTGAAAAAAAGGTGTAATCTATGCCAAGTCTTGGAGCAAGGGCTTAGAGGGGTCCAAGCTAAGGTGACGAATAAAGGAGCCCAGGGGCAGAAGGACCCAGGAGGAGAGCCAAGAGACAGGGTAGCCTACAAGACAAGGGAAAGGCGTCTGGAGGAAGAGAGAAAAATTAACTCTGTAGAGTGCTGCAGATACTTGAAGTACAACAAACTCTGAGCTTTAACTATTGGACTTAGTTCCTGGAGGTCGTAGTGGTATTGACAGAAGATAACTTCAAGAGGTTAGTGGAAGAGATCGCAGGATTAGAGAGGATTCAAGAGAGGGTAAGAAGTGGGAGCTGTAGGAAATGGGTATAGATGACACTTCAGAGGAATTCTAAATGTCACCAGAGACATTTAGCTGGGTGGAAGTTAGAAGCAGTGGGGTTCCATGAGTTGTGTCCTGTTTTTTTTTTTTTGTTTTTTTTTTTTAAGGATGGGCCTAATGTACAATTAAAAAGTGACAGTCAGATGATACTAGAGGCAACTTCTCTTCCTACTGAGAGTGCTCCCTGTGAGAGTGCTCCCAAACTCCTACTGTGATCACCTCTTTACAGAGGGGGCTGTGTTCCTCTCAACCACCAGGGCCTAAGAGGAAAACCATGACTCTTTCCTCAGATTTCACGAGCAAAGCTGTCACTGGGCTGGAAAATCTAAGTGAAGTTTGTCTACAGGCTTAGAAAAACAGAAAGAAAATCAATTCAAAGACCAGTAATAAGCCCTGAGATTGGTGTTTCACCCAGTGTGCTCCTCACGCTCCACAGAATGCTGATAGGGTCAAGCGAGCTGGAGGGAGGCTGAGCTAAACGAAGCTGAGTAGATGCAATGCTGTGAGCCTCGGTGGGGACGGTGGAGCACTGTGGGTTTCTAACAGGGGGAGTCTGGTGTGAGGAATTGCTCCCAACACACTTGGGGAAGTGTCACAGACATACGAAGTAGGAAACAATGAACTAGATGAGGGATTGGTAGATACTTCTACCCACAAGAAATGCCCACTGTAATTCCCAGGGAATGCTGGGACAGAGCCTGGTGCTGTCTCTACTTTCTGATTAGGAGCATGCTCATGCATACTTAAAGAAGTTTCAAACATCAAGGAGGCCCAAGACCCAGGATGGTTCAACTAGATTCCCATTTCCTTCCAAGGTTTCTGCCCTCTCCCTTTTATTACTGTTAACCCTAAAGTAACATCCATTTTGATGTTTCTGAGAGACAACTATTTGGATCCAAACTGAAAAGAACTCTTACTTAGCCTGGTTATATTCATCTTGGAGGTTTTTACTTACATCCCCCACCTAGCTCTTTCTCTCTCTGTCTCTCTCTCTGTTTCTCTCTCTGTCTCTCTGTCTCTCTCTCTCTCTGAGGTAGGTGTCCACCATTTGTTCTCATCATCAAAAGTTTTGGTGGAAAACCCATGTCATAAGAATAATGGCTGGGAAGTATGATCTTATTTGGGTCTGGACAGGGAAGTCTGGTGAGGTTGCTGAGAAGAGACAGCGGTGTGGGTGGGGGAAGCATGCAGTGGAAAGGAAGATGGACTTCCACCCTAGGACCTCAAGAATGGAACCCGAGTTATCAAGGCAGACTCACTGGGAGCAAATTTCATGGGATCATCAGAAGTCTTCATTTTGCCAGTGGGATAGAGAGGTAGCATCCCAAAAGCATTCGAACAGTGGCTATGGAAGTGATTTGCAGTTCTGGTGAGTGGGAGTGTCTTGGCTATGGCAAAGACCATAGCCTAGATAGCTTAAACAGTAGACATTGAGTTCCTTGGGTTCTGGAAACCAGAATGTCTGGGATCTGAGAGCAGTTCTGGAGAGGGGCCTCTCCCTGGCTTGTAGACAGTCATCTGTGTGTGTCCTGGCCTCTCACCTTAGCCTTATAAAAAAGGTCTTCATTACTTCACAGGAACCCCATCTCAACCCGATCATCTCCCTCACAGCCCACTTTCAAGTTCCCGAACATTGGGTGGGGGTGTCACCGTGTAGCTTTTGAAGCAATACAGAAAATCCAGTTCATAACAACGAAAGGCCCTTGAATGTTTATAAGATTAAAACTATCAATTCGAGCATAGCTGTTTTATTTAGACTGGAGATTGTTTTCTCCGTAGCTTCCTACTACAGCTGCTCCATCCCACTGATTGGCACACTCCACGTATTTATTGGTCGAAATGAAATATGTCAGAATACCCCAACAGCAGTGACTGTGAGGAGGAGTCACTGAATTTCAAGAGAGTTGAATGAACAGGCATTTTCATCATAGTGCAGGCTCCTGCTGCAGCAGGGTGAGCCAGGCAAGGCCAGCTAATCCAGGGACAATTGTAACTGTGGGTCCCTGGCTTTGTTCCCATGCTGGGAATGTGACCATGAACAAAAGCAGGGTCTGAGAACAGAGCCATGTGACCTCGGGGATTCACAACTCCTGGGGATGTTGCATTTTGTGATAGAATGGAAACCAAATTCAACTGGGAAATAGACAGGACATATTGAACTCTTTCAACTGAAATGCTTTTACCCCTTAAAGTGTCTTTTCTCGGGGAGGTGTACAAAGTGGCTTTTAACAAAACATCTTTTATCTTGGGTCCTTGGGATATTTACCTAGCAAGGATATCTAGAAAAACTACTATGGGTGAGTGGGGTTAGGTTAGATTCTAGGTCATGATTTTTTTTTTACAGTCATTTTTCTTTTGCCATTTTGGAGAAATTCAGCAAGTAAAGAATATTCCTGCAGATCTGAGTTTAATCCTTGGCACATCTGTGAACCTTCAAATGACCCTTCTCTGCTCTTTGCTCAGTCATAACTGCTCATTTTTACCATGGCAACGGGAAGACACCACAAGCAGATGATCCATAAATGAACTATAAGCCAATAAAACTTTATTTATGAACACTGAAATCTGAATTTCATACAATTTTCACATGCCATGAAACAGTCTTGATTTATTCTTTTTCCCAACAATTTTAAAATATTGAGAAGCCATGCTCCAGTCTAGGTCCTTAGAGAAACAGAAGATCAGTATTAGCTCATAGACGACAGTTTGCCAACCACTGTGCTACTCTGGATATACAGGCGACCATGATGAACACATCCTAACTATGGGGCACTTTTGAAAGAAATGGACATAAATCATTTGCACAGCTTTCACATAACCAGGAATGGCATAGGAGGCCAAATAAAGGTTGAGAATTATAACCTGGAAATGCTGTTTGAATTGAGCATGTTGCAAGTCAGTGGGAGAAGGGGCTGAAGGTTTGATCCAGGGAAGTGTTGACAAACACTGGAAGGGCCCCAGGCAGTATGGTATAAGCACAGATTGCTCCACCCACAGTGTGTTCCCCTTCTCCACAGTCTTGTGGGCAGTGCTCTAGGATGTTTCCAGAGTCGTCATTGGTACCCAGCCTGATGGAGAAAGAAAGATCAGCTCCATCTCCAACAGCAGCAGGGATGCTGTTCAATTCATGAACAGACATTTTCCCCTTCCTTCCTTGGTATTCTTGTGCATTTCCACAAATGGATGATGGCCCTGCTCTCTAGAATTGTTGTTGTTCTTTCCCATGGGAGGAAGGTAAGGAGTCTCATTGTGTAGCAAACTGGGACTTTGTGAGACTGAACTTGATGTAGCCTGGGTCCCAGATGCACACTCACTGTGTCTTATAATCCCAGTCACACATCGTACCCTTTCTTGAACTGAAGTCATTTTACACATCAAATGTATCCAGGTCTGGAAAGTCTCATTATGTATACTATAGGATAGCCCAAAACTAGCAATGTATCCCAGGCTAGCCCTAACTCTTCATTGCTACTGTCTCAGCCTTTAGAATGCTACAATCACAAGTGTCTACCACAATGCTCTACTTCACTTAGCAGTTTTAAATATGGGAAATTATTTGTTTATTCACTTATAGGAAAGGTCTTTATATAGCCCAGGATAATCTCAAACTTTTAATCCTTCTGCTCAGCATCCTCGAGGGCTGGGATTAGAAGTGTACAAAAAGCTCGTTGGATGATCCCTAGAATTTCTACAGGCTGAGTTCTTTGTGACACTGTGAACACTGTCTCTTCTTCAAGTCTGTCTCCGTAGGGTCCTTAGTCAGATTTTTGGTCTGGCTGAGAAAAATATACTATGGGCATAATCATGACCATCCCATCTCCCTGAGCGTGATAGTCAGGGAAACTCAAGCCATTTTCTTAATAATAATAATAATAATAATAATAATAATAATAATAATAATAGCATGTTATCCTGATGGCAGAATAACTGGAAAAACAAAAAAATCTTAAGTAGTTTCTATTAAAGTTGTTGAGTTTTCTGTTACCTAAGCAGAGCCATAGGCAATTAGTGACATGAACTTGTAGGTGGCAGCCCTTTGCCTTGCCAGTAAATCAGCATTTTACCCTGAAGCACTTACGTTTTCAGGATGCTGAGCCAAGCTGTTTCCATCCCTCCCCACCTTCATACATCCCCTGAGGCAACCCTGCAAGATTCCGACCGCTATCCAGCTTAAACTGGCTTCCATCTGCACGTCCAGTTGAATCCTGCTGGACAGGAAGCTTCAGCCCCTGGGCTAGTAAGGAGACAGGCAACATTCTGGACCTCCTTTGTAGACGCTGCCCAGTGTTTCTGAGTAACTCCAAACCAGCACTCACTCTGCTAATGTGCTCCGTGGCCAATCATATGACTTTCCTGCCTGCTCTCCATCACTTAAGGGACTCTCTTCTCACAACTCACAGCTCTGTTGTAGAACACTCAGCAGCTGGGTGAGCACTGTAATCCTCAGCCCGATGCCCTCTGGCTGGACCCCACATTGAGAAAGCCCCACTTGACCTCTTAACATGCCACCAATATAAACAGTCATGAGAAGCCAGGTTGTGGGCTGAAGAGATGGCTCATCTGTTAAAGGCTAGGCTCACAACCAAAAATATAAGAGAAGCCAGATTATATACCATACCTGCTTCCACTGGCTGCAACTAGGCTCTCCTGTTACCATATCACAGTCATTAGAGTCAAAGCCTTGCATTTGGTACCCATCATAATCCTAACAGAGTGGTAGAGGGTTTGTCAAGCTTCACGGGAAACTGAGACACCAGGATCAAGCCATTAAACAGAGATTGGAGCTCTAACTGATGCTCCATTGCTGAAGTATTCAGTAAAAATTCCTAAAGTGAAGCACCAGGCTCCAACTTTTGATTCTCTGGGTGTTCATACTGTACACAGAAGCAGTCTGCAAAGCTCCCATTTGAGACAACTTTTAGACTGGGTATCCAGAGAGCAAATTCTCTACATATACGAAGAGCTTTGTGCAAATATGATTCTGGGTATTTTGAGCTATTTTATGGTGAATTTGAGCTCCAGAAAGGAATTACAGAATAAGCCACAAATCCAATTCTGAAACCTTTAACCCAATATAGTTGGTGACCCCTACAGTCCTCCCCTTTCCACCTAGGCAGATATCCCACTGGGCTTAGCCGTTGAGAAATTGTCCATTAAGCCTAAATACAGATACTGAGTCCTTTCTTAGTCCTGTAGGCTAAGCTGTCTCTTTCTAAATATACAGCCCGAGCCTGTCCATACCTCTTCTGCTCTATTTATTCCAATTTGTGGTGTGTTTGCTACCCCAGCTCTTAAAGTACACTGGTCTCTCTGGTGAAATTATCTCATCCCCTCTCAGGCTCCCTCAGTGTTCAGCACAGCCTGAATACCCTGAGCTCTCAAGACCATCCCCACTATGCGATCAGCAGTTCTTAGGATAAGGCAGCTGTCCATCCCCCAGCAGGCTTCAGTCTTTCTTCTGTTAGTTTCTCTTGCTATGTTTTTAGCCTCAGCCTTTTTTTTTAAAACGAGTGGTTATTTGTCTGTTTTAAAATACTCTGTGTGATAGCTTTTTGGTAACTGCCAATGTTACCTCCTCTCTCTCTCTCTCTCTCTCTCTCTCTCTCTCTGTGTGTGTGTGTGTGTGTGTGTGTGTGTGTGTGTGTGTGTAAAACAGAGAGAGACAGACAAACAGACAGTGACAGAGACAGAGAGGCATACAGAAAGACAGAGAAACTCGGGTCTACGTAGCCTCCTTGCATCAAAGTCTAGCAGGCATGTAGCTGCCTGTAATCCTAGCCCTCAGTAGCAGAGAACAAAGTTGGAGCTAGCTGGGGGTGCTATACTAGACAGAATTGGGGACTGTGTCTTCACAAACACACAGGTTTATATACACACCTGCTCCCACACATGCCATCACACATGTGACAAATGCATTTATAACATACATACACAGAAAGGGGGGAGGGAGAGGGGAGAGAGAGAGAGAGCACGCAGAAATTGAAAGTATTTTTAAACCATATTTATGCTAGCCCACTTCTCGGTCTTTTGTTACTTCTGTTTCCCCATGGGAGTTCTGTGTACTCTGCCCCGTGGTGACTCTCTCCTGTACAAGCTTGAAGAGTTTGAAAGCTCATCTCCCCCCACATCTGCCAAGTGTCTTTTTTATTATTTTCTTTGTTGAAAATAAAATCGTTCCATATAATATATGCTGGCTGTGGTTTCTCCCTCCTTTTACTTGTCCCAATTCCTTTCCACTTCCCCTTCTGTCTCTCCTTGGAAAACAAGCAGGCATCTAGGAAATCAAAATAAAAGATGAGATAAAAACAAACAAAATGGAAAAAGACAAAATAACCCAACAAGAAGAGGAGCCGAAGGGAAAATCTTAAGAAACACATGGATGCAGACACACACATTTGCACACACAGAAATGTCATAAAAACACAAAAACCGGAACCTCTGGTATATGTGATGTTTAAAGCCAGTGCCCCAACTTGATATTATAAAACCAAGAACCTCCAAAGAGGCTGTGGAGTTCATTTTGTGTTGGCCGTCTACTGCTGGGCATGGGGGCTGTCCTTAAGAATGGCTGTTTCTCTAGGAAGACTCCCTTGGAGAAAACTCATTTTTTCATTTGAAAGTGGCTATTAATTGGAGAATGCTTCTGGGTTAGGGATGGGGCCATGTTGTACCTGTCGCCTTTCAGTGCTAGGATCCCCTCTCCTGTAGAACTGTGCAGGCCCAGTGCATGTTGCTACAGTCTCTGAGTTGCTATGAGCATCAGCCATGTTTAGTCATGTGTTGGAGCTGGCCTTAAATCAGATATTGCTTGGTTGCTCCGATAAGCTTTGGGCCATTTTTGTGCCAGTGTATCTGGTGAACCATAGTTGTAGATCTAAAAGTTTGTAGCTAGGTTAGTGTCTTAGTCAGGGTTTCTATTCCTGCACAAACATCATGACCAAGAAGCAAGTTGGGGAGGAAAGGGTTTATTCGGCTTACACTTCCATACTGCTGTTCGTCACCAAGGAAGTCAGGACTGGAACTCAAGCAGGTCAGGAAGCAGGAGCTGATGCAGAGGCCATGGAGGGATGTTCTTTACTGGCTTGCCTCACCTGGCTTGCTCAGCCTGCTTTCTTATAGAACCAAGACTACCAGCCCAGAGATAGTCCCACCCACAAGGGGCCTTTCCCCCTTGATCACTAATTGAGAAAATGCCTTACAGTTGGATCTCATGGAGGCATTTCCTCAGCTGAAGCTCCTTTCTCTGTGATAACTCCAGCTGTGTCAAGTTGACACAAATCTAGCCAGTACAGTTAGTATTTACCTTTCTTTGTTGGTAGTGTGAAGACTACCATCTTGGTGGTATCCAAGCCTGTGTGGTTACTACCTTAGCCTATCTTCGGATGGATGATGTGGTTGCAAGCTTTGTCCTCACAATGGGATTTGGTATCAGGTGTCATTGCCTTGACACATGAGCTCAACATCACACATCACTAGACTGATCTCATTCTTTGTTTTTCATTATCCATGAGTATGCAGTGCTAGCGGTTTTAATGTCAACTTGATACAAGCTAAAGTCACCTAAGAGGAGGGAATCTCAGTTAAGAAAATGCCTCTATAAGACTGGGCTATAAGCAAGTCTATAGGGCATTTTATTAATTGGTAATTAGTGCTGGAACATCCAGCTCATTGCGGGTAGTGCCATCCTTGGGCTGCTGGCCCTGGGTTCTATAAGAAAGGAGGCTGAGCAAGCCATTGGGGAGCAAGCAAGTAAGCAGTACCCATCCATGGCCTCTGCATCAGCTCCTGCCTGCAGGTTCCTGCCTTGTTTGAAGTCCTGTCCTGATTTCTTTCAATAATGATCAGTGATATGGATGTATAAGCCAATTAAATTCTTCCCTCCCCAAGTTGCTTTTGATTATGGTGTTTTATCACAGCAGTAGAAACCCTCACTAAGGCACATGATCACTCAGCTCCCAGTTTTGTGAGGTTGGCCTGAGCCTAACTCAAGCAGAAAACATTGGCTCTATTACCCACTTTCTTAGTAAGGGTTTCATTGCTCTGAAGAGACACTATCACCGAGGTAACTGTTTTATTTAGTTGGGGCTGGTTTACAGTTTTAGAGGTTCAGTTCATTATCATTTTGGTGGGAAACATGGTGGCAGGCAGGCAGACTTGGTGCTATAGGAGCCAAGAGTTCTATCTACATCTTGATCTGTAGGTGACCAGAAGGAGACTGTCTTCCATACTGGGCAGAGACTGAGTATAGGAAAAGATCTCAAGACCCACCCTAACAATGACACACTTTCTCCAACAAGGCCACACTTCCTAATACTGCCACTCTTTATGATCAAGCATATTCAAGCCACCACATCGACACAAGGCTCCCTTTTGGGTCATGTTTGTAAATTTAAAGAATCCCCATTTTGGTCCTGAGATATGCCTCTGATTGTGAGTATGTTGTTTGTTCACCTGTGCTACACTTCAGTCTTTTTGTATTTTTCTTGGTGCTAGGTGTGAACAAAAAAAAAAAAATGAAGCATCAGTTTATGCTCAGATTGTGAACAGAACGTTCAAGTTCAAATTTGATTCTCCCCATCCTGGCAGGTCCCTGAGAATCTACACGTTACCACAAGGCATGCAGATGATGCCCTGGTCACATCTTTCCATTCACTCAGCAACTTGGTTTAAAAGCTCCCTCTGTGCCTCACAGCCCAAGTCTCTAGCTACCCTAATTACAACTCCATGTCTCTTACTGGAGGTTTTGGGTTTTTTTTTTTTTTCAACTTAAAATGTGTTAACAAGGGAGAGTCACCATCCCACTCCTGGCAGCCATTGACTTTGCAACTTTAAAATGTGCTTAAGCGCTTCCCATCTTGTTTTATCGCATTGGGGGCTGTCCCTCACACTGAAGATGTGCTAGTTATGCCATGGGGCTTTTCAATTACATAGCGTTCCTCTAGGACAGGGGATAATATCTTTTTTGCAGAGTCAGATATTTGAGGTGATTTTATTGTCAGGTTTTCTTTGTAGTCACTGTAAAGCCAGCCCAACTCCTCAGCTACCTCTGAGGGTGACTTGTCTAGTGATGACACAGCTGTATATTTTTATGGTGTTCCACACCATACAGCTTAAGTGCCCGCACACTGTTACTTTAAGGTAGGGGCATTTTTTTTCTTGGCCTATGATTTCCTGCAGTTATTTTCTATGTAGTTTGAGGCACTCATATTATTTTGAAATAAGGAATGAAAGGGTAACTGAAAGTACTTTGTAAAGTAAAATGTTTATATTTTAATAATACAAAGTCTATATTTAAAATGTTTTCTCTCAGGTATAAGAGCAATTTATGCCTCTTGCAGAATATTTATCACATACATAGTATTATAAACTAAGAAAAATAGTATTCATAATCCAATCCAATGGCTTCTAATCATAGTTAGTATTTTGGTATGTATTTTTTCTGCTCTTATAGAGATTCATACCATTGTATATACATGTAGCACATCCTTTATTTGGAATCTGATTGCATAAAGTTTTCTAGTCCACCATTTTTACAGAGTGCAGTTTTAATACAAGAAATATTTATATGGGTGGGTCTTTAACCTGCATGTAAGTCTGTGTACCATGTGCATGCAGTGCTCATGAAGGCCAGAAGAGGGCACTGGATCCTCTGGAACTGGAGCTACAGACTGTTAAGGGGCCTCATGGATGCTGAGAACTGAATTCAGGTCCTCTGGCAGGACAGTGCCTTGCTTAGCTTTTCTATTGCTGTGGTATAACAGCACAACCAAAAGCAACTTGGGAGGACAGAATTTACTTCTTATCACAGCTCACAGTGCATCATCCAAGGGAGTCAGAGCAGGAAACCTGGAGGTGGGAACTGATGCAGAGACAGTGGAGGAGCACTCCTTACTTGTTGGTCCTTCCAGGCCTGCTCAGCCCAGGACTACCTGCCCAGTGGTGGCCCCACCCACAATGGGCGGGGCCCTCACCCATCGATCACTACTTAAGAAAATACACTGCAGACTTGCCTACAGAAGAACCTTGTAGGGGCATTTATTCAATTGAGGTTCCCTCTTTCCAGATCATTCTGGCTCATGTCAAATTGACATGAAACTAACTATCGCCAGTAGCCAGTGTTCTTAGCTACCGAGCCCATCTCTCTCACTGTATCATGCACTTTGAAGGCCAGGGCCAGTGACCTTTGCCCTCTGCACTCATTTTCTGTCCCTTTCCTCCCTTTTAAAATAATAAGGAAGCCATGTGTTCCACCAAAAGAACGATATGAGATATCCATAGTTTCAGTCTCAAATGAGTGGTTTATTAAGTATGTAGCAAGCTAATGTCATAGCATACTAAGTAGCGGATAGACCGTACTATGTCATCAAGTCGAGTGCTTACAACATCAAACAGACGGAGGAGTAACCTGATTGAGAGCAGAGAAAAGTAAAATCAAATTGGCATCTATGACATCCAGCAGGAATGGCTGGGGAAGCCAGGTGACACCCTCATACAGGAGCTCCTGGTAGCTTCCAGACAGGGTGTCCTCACCATAGATTATCTTCCCGCTTCTGGTTCCTACTGAAGAAGTTGTTTGACCATAGGGTAAACAATCTGTTGGGAACATTTTGTTTTGTTTTGTTTTGTTTCCTCTCACTGTTCTCAAGGGCATAATGTTGTTAATACATTTAGCTCTTTGCCGTTCCTTTCTCCCTGCTATAAGGCTAGAGGGCCAGCCTGCCCCAGGACAGGGGTGGGGTTGGGGTTCTGGAAGACGCATGAAATAAACACGCTGGAGTCTGGGATAAGAGAGCCCTTCTCGCTCCCGGAGTTGACTCTCAGTGAGCTTCAACAGCACATGACAGTTTAGCAACATAATTTATGTTACACCACCAGCTCTTGGGGCATCACTAATAAAAGGTGTTAGGACGAAAACAACTTGCTATGAGATCATGCAAGACCTCGGCATTACCCTTTGTTTTCTAGAATAGATTCTGTTTCATTTGTCCCCAGCGTCTCAAACTGTGGCTTGCAGACCCTGTAGGAATTGTACTGGTCATTGGCACAAGGAAAATGTTTCTCAATACACAACGATCAACACTGTATTTGAAGGTAACTGCGTAAAAAGCAGGCTGTGGCTTCTGCCTGCCCCGCCCCTGTTTTATCAGGTGACTTCGCTGCTGACCTTGGTCCTGAACACACACCATGCACACTCCGCTCTGGGCATGACTTCACACTACATAGTATCAATACAAGCTAAGACACCTTGGCTCAGATGCACTGTATGCATAGAATGCAAAGTTTTTATTGTACAAAGCTTTCTGTTCTTAGAGAAACATGCTGGTTTAATTACAGAAAACAAAGACTTCCAATATGTTCCTACCGTCATCTCCCAGTATGTAAATATCAAATTAGTATATCATTGGATTACACTGTGTTAGAATGTTTGATTTTTAAAATTGCTCTTTGAATTGCCGACTTTCATATCATGAAAACAGAGTTCCTCAATGAATTTTGGCTTAGGATTAGGATAAAGTTTCTCACAGTTTCTGAAATGGCCCTAAACAAACTTCTGCCATTTTGTACAGCACAATTGTGTGAAACGCTGTTCTCAGCACTGATGAGAGAAATCAAAATATTGGTCAATTCTACAGAACATTGAAGATGCCCACTACCTGCCATACTAAATATCCAGTCAACATTTAATTCTTTACATAAAATAAATAATCATAGTCACCTCGTTAGTAAACAAATTTGATGTATTCTTTACTGAACTATATGCACACCAAAGAATTTCTTTTAAAATTTTTCCAGAAGGTAAAGGAAGGAGGAGAAATGATATAATTATAATTGCAGAAAAGAATCCATTTTAAAATTTCCTCATGATTTGTCATCAGTAAATGTCTGACTTGGATACCTATGTAAAATATCTGATATCAAGTAAAACTTTCTCACTCATAAAATGGTCACAGATGTGAAACGTCTAGGAAACTTGTCTGAAGGATACCACATGAGGGTCCTCTATGGTCATCTCATAAAGGTCCACTATGAGCTCTGTCTTCTTGGTAGGATGGGGAGCTAGAGTAGGAGGCAAACCCCAAGCATGGTTGGCTCTCTCACTTGGCAGACATCAGTACCACACCCTCCTTTACATCCTCACAAAGCTATCTCCTCCCCATCTCTGCACCCCTTGCCTTTTTGTCTCTGCCACAGTCCTCCTACTAAGATGGAAAAAAAACGGGTCCTCCACAGGCTTTCAAAGTTTTGATAAAGTACGATGCCAGAGAGCGGCAGACTCTCTGGTATCCAAACTCGTATTTAAATCACTGGGAAGGTTCCCCGTCTGTCAGGAAGCCACATCTTCCTGGACAGAATTACTCATCAGATCTTCAGGACCAGTTGAAACATCTTCGCTGCCAGATTTTTTTTTTTAACCCTAATGCAAAATCTGTATGAGTCACTTTCCTTGTTAGGCATTAAGGAATGTATTATTCTGTTTGGTTGTGTGACCCAAGAAAGGGGAAGCTAGCTGTGTGTGGGGAGATTTCTGAGGGCTTCACAGCAGATGGAAAGAGTCCCTGTCACATTGGGCTTGTCAGCACTCATTCTTACTTGAGTGGTCATCTTTCACATGCTTGCAAACACAATGGGCATGGTGGCAGAGGTAGGGAGCCGGAAAGCTCTTCTCGCTTGCCATCCTGTTGACAGCGTCCTGATTTGTGAAGCTGTCCAGGCTCCCTGTTCCCTGTCACCATTGCTGCCTCTGCCACTTCCCATCAGGGAACTGGAATTCCATCTCCCTCCTTCCTCTCTTTCCCATTCAGTATTTTAGACTAGTCTCACAGTTCCACACAGGCATTTTTGTGGTCACCAGCTAGCACACTGACTTTGTCTTCCCAATCATGGAATGGGATATTATTTTCTATGTCTGTTTTCTTTTAGCAGTTCAAGATACTTACATTTTATTAATAATAATGAACCATTATAATCCCATTAACAAACGGCATTGTTTTTCTACGGAATACCATAACAAAATTATGTTTATGTCAAGCCGAGTATTATTCCTCAAATTTCATTCTTGACTCTGCCACCAGGATATTCACAGTAAATTCACTGGTGAGTTATATATTTTTTAAATTAGCTCTAATTTTATTATATTTAAATTTACAATTCTAAGCAGCAGAAGAGACAAGTTTAAAGGAAATGGGAGACTTGTAAACCTCATTTTCAGCTCAACACAAATCAAATGAACCAAAATTCTTCAAAGAAGTAGATGTAAATATATAAAGTTGTATATTCCCCTTTGATTATTGCTTTAATTATAGCCACTGGTGTCTGATATGTAGTGTTTATTGTTTATTAGACACTTTATGGTTTAACTTTCTAATTCCTTTTCCTATGTAGCAATGGGGCTTTTAGTCATACAGGAAAGATGGCTTTACTTTTATTTTCTCTTTAGTGTGAAATAGTTATTTTTAAAGAAAAATAAAATAAAATGATTGTGCCCCTATAAAGAAATGTTGTTTATTGTATTTTCAGTTTATAGAAACTTGGGGAGTTTCAGTGAACAAATACGTATTACATTTTGTGGCTCTTTTTGCCACCATCGATGCTATGGTATTTCTGCCATGCCCATGTGGCTTTCTTAAGTCTTCTTAAAGCTCTCTCTGGGCAGCATCATCTCAGTTGCATGGGGCTGGGGGCAGGGAGACTGTGTTTTAGTCTTTCCCTTCTAGTGTTTCTCTGTCTCTCTGGTGTCAGGTGCAGTTTCTATCATAGAAAGGAAGACGTGCTGGGAGTCAGGTGGGGATGTTCATGATGACCGCCCTGTGATTTTTGTCTTTAGCATCAGGAGTCACCTCTTTCTTTGCCTTCTGAGCTACTCTATGTCGTCTCTTTTATCAAATCATTAATCTGTTCTAATTAGCCTTGCCTACACAATAGGCCCAAGTAACAGTTCCAATACTTTTGCTAGAGTGGCGGTTGAAAAATAGTTTTTAAGCACGTTTTGCATAGATTGTGGACATTTGACAACTTTTGTATTAGAGCATATTAATCTCACAAATAAGAATTTTGTTATGACACTGCCATACATTTTTTAAAAAATATATATAATATTATCTTTATTGACACATAGCTACCATACAAGCTTATTGGGTATATTTTGTATTTTGTTCCTAGAAACATAAATACATGCAAAATCACAATAAACTCAACGCAGTCAGGTGATATTTATTCACTGCCATACATTTATATCACATACTTTGATCATGTCAACCGCCCTCTTGCTCTTTGGGGTGTCATTTCTCTGTGTGTCTTTGCTGCCCTCTTGTCCCCAAATCTTCAGGTTCTTTTCATTGCCTGGAACAGTTTCTCATGGAAAGAAAGACTGTGGACTGTTGAGATGGCTCAGCGGGAAGGCACACTGACTGCTCTTCTGAAGGTCCTGAGTTCAAATCCCAGCAACTACATGGTGGCTCACAACCACCCATAATGAGATCTGACGTCCTCTTCTGGTGTGTCTGAAGACAACAGTGGAGTTATTTATAATAATGAATAAATCTTTGGGCTGGAGTGAGCAGGGTTGACCAGAGCGAGCAAAGCTCCTGAATTAAATTCCCAAAAACCAGATGAAGGCTCACAGCCATCTGTACAGCTACAGTGTACTCATATACATTAAATAAATAAATAAATCTTCTTAAAAATAAAAGAAAGAAAGATTGCTTAGAGATAGAAATGCTGAATTGCCTTGCCACCTCCTTCCCAAGTCCATTTTGAAGTGGGTGGTGTTATGAATATGGGTGATGGCTGCCCTATAGCTATACAAACTAAAGACACAAAACTCCAGACTGGAACGTTCTCTCTGGAAAGGAACTTAGTGGCAGTCAAGGCCCTCTTTGCCTCAGGCCCCTGCACAGAGATCGATGACGGAAGACGCACATCATGGACCACTTTATAAAGCATGACCTAATACAGCACATAGCATCAAGCATGCCTAGAACATTTTCATGTAAAGAAAGATTGCTTGGGGACAGGAGTGCTGAATCGCTTTGATGTGTTATGTAAAGGTAACAGCAAAATATTTAGCCTATAGGCTGCTGAACATACAAGATGTGGAAATAATGACGTTAAAACCTTGGCTAGAGAGCCAGTTTTCGTGTTCAGAGAGTCTAGCTAGAAGTGCTGGTGGGAATTTATGGAGGAGCCCACAATGCTTCAATCAGAACCTCTACGGAGATTAGGGTAAGAACAAACATAGCAGAAAGGTCCAACAAGAGAGCAGCCAAGAGGGAAGTCACAGTCGTAGCTGTGTCATTAGGAATTAGAGTAGGAAAAAGCATTTAGCAAGTGCCCACACTGCATTATGTGACTGATAACCAAGTAGCTGGAGTCCCAGCAGAGAGCTCAAGTCCTCACCAGCACATCCCCCAAGAGCGACAGGAAGAAGGCTGAGAGAAGTCACTGAACCTAACTAAAGGAAATCATTGCTGGTCATTGACAGGCAAGGCACAGTTGAAATGTGCTCTAGGACTTTTTTTCCTCTTTTAAAGTATTGTATACTTTTAAGTATATTTTTAATTAGATCTTAATGAGATTACAAAACTTCTCCCCTTACTCCTCTGGTCTCTCCCATGTGCCCTCCACTCAACTTCTCCTATCCCTACTCACTCTCAAACTGATGGCCTCAGTTTCTTGGATTTTTATTGTTAAACACACACACACACACACACACACACACACACACACACACCAATACATAAATACCAATACATAAATGCAATCTGCTGAATTAATTTTTGTTGTTTTTGTATATAGGTCTAGTACTTTTTTAAAAGATATTTATTGTCTTTGGGGGATAATAGCAGAGGAACTGTGCTAGAAATATAGAAGCTTTGTTCTTCATAATTATCATTTGGATGTGTGTGTGTGTGTGTGTGTGTGAGAGAGAGAGAGAGAGAGAGAGAGAGAGAGAGAGAGAGAGAGAGAGAGAGAGAACATTTTGAAGGTTTTGGCCATCTAACCCCAGGATAAGTAATTCTAGTACTGTGAATTTTTGTAGAAATGTATGTATCTAGCATAATGCTATTTGAGTAGAAATGTTGCCTTTTAAAATGTTTTCTTTATGTGATATACACAATATAGTGCCTGGAATAGTAGACATTAAATATATATCTGTCTTACAAATAAATGAAACCATTTGTTGCATTGAGTCAAAACTATAGACATTGCCATATTGGGGACTTGGATAGAGTTAGGCAGTTAATACTAAGATCACATTTCAAAAGTAACAGAAGTAAAAATAGCAGTCTGAAATCCCCATTACAAAGTGAGCAGCAAAATGTAGTTTCATTTTGAGTCTAAGCCATGTCAAGCTGCTGTTGGATCAGGGAGCTGAGGCAGAGAACACTGAGAATTGCGGGTCTAAATTGCTCTTCTCTGAGGTGGTCCAATCAAAGAGATGTGAGGCTGAATCTCTGCTAAATATCTGAGACATCAATAGCTAGACAGAGTATCAATGAAACCAGAAACAAAACCAAAACAAACTAGCAGAAGCCAATAACAGCCCACACTGCTATAGAGATGATGCTGTGCTCAGGGCTGATCATTTCAAATCATGCTTTGAGGAAGGATATACTCTTACTCTATCTCTCTCTCTCTCTCTCTCTCTCTCCCCTCTGTGTGTGTGTGTGCTGTATGTATGATGTATGTGTGTGTATTGTGTGTGTATGTGTGTATATGTGTGCTGTGTGTGGTGTGTGTGTAGTGAATAATGTGTATGGTATATGTCTGTTTGTGTGGTGTGTGTGTGGTATGAGTGGTGTGTGTTGGTGTGTATGTATGTAGTGTGTGCAAAGTGTGTGTGTATTATATTGTGTTATATGTGTAATGTGATGTGTATGTGTGTGTATGGTGTGTATGTGTGTAGTATACCTGTTTGTGTGTCTGTAGTGTGTATGTGTTGATGTGTGTGGTGTGTGTAGTATGTGTGTATGTTTGTGATATACCTGTTTGTATGCCTGTAGTATGTCTGTTGGTGCGTGTGGTGTGTGTGATATACCTCTTTGTGTGTCTGTAGTGTATGTTGGTATGGTATATGTGTGTGTGTGTGTGTGTGTGTGTGTTGATACATGTGGTGTGTGTGTGTGTGTGTGTGTGTGTGTGTGCATGTGTGTTATATTTGCTGGTGTTGATTTCCCTTTTTGTTTTTCTATTTTTGTTTTCAAAATAGTGTCTGAAATTGTAGCCCATGCTGACCCTACACTTAACATCCCCTGTCTCAGTCCTGGGATTCTACCTCTGCATATATATATATGGTGTGTGTGTATGTGTGTGTGTATGTATGCTGTGTGTGTGTAGTATATGAGTATGGTATGCGTGTGCTCTGTGGGCTGTGTGTCTCAGTCCTGGATATATAGCTATCACCTTTTAGGTATGTTGGAGGATGGCTCAGCAGTTATTAGCACTTACTGCTCTTCAGAGGATCTGGGTTTGGTTCCAGCACCTACATCAAGTGGTTTATAACTGCCTGTAACTCTAATCCCGGGGGATCTGAGATCCTCTGGCCATCATTGACACCTCTATGCACCTGGTGCACATAAATTCTTTCAGGACACACATACATACAAATTTAAAAATAGTAGGCAAATATTTTTAAAATAAGGAAACTACCCTTTTGTTCTTACCTATTGCAAATTAGCTCCTATGTGTAAACTATTTTTAAATACAGAACAATGCTAAGAAGAAAATAGAAACAGCAGCTCGTGGCAGTGCCACCTTGTGATTTTGGATTGTTCTTTCTAGATTTGGTTTGTTCCTAAGATAGTATTTTGGAATGCAGCTTTCCAAGATGAGACTAATTAGATTGTTCCTGGTAGACCAAGAATGGAGAAGCTGGGGGCTGACTCTCCATGCTTACCTCAGCCTTCTGCAGGAGGATGCTGGGCACACAATACGCAAGATGCTTCATCTTCGTCCACCGCCATGCTCTAGGCTTCTCATCTCTCTCCCTTCCATCCTAGAGTTCACTCAACTTCAGAAAACACTTCCTGCGTTTCACCTTCCTAGCTGCTACTTTGTCTTTTTAGATTTATTCCACCTATGGAGTTAAAATTTGATAGTTTTTCTTTTATTTAAGTTTGTCTCTCATGCCTTCTCTGATCTCCTCTCTCCCCCTTTACCCCACGCGGTGTATCCTTTTCTGCATCCCAGAGTGATTTCAAATTCTATATATGACAAGCAAGCACATCCACACGTGTTGGCTCCCATATGGTGACCTGGCTTCCCACTTAGCTCCCTGTAAAGCCAAACACTACTTGAGCAAAAGTGGAATTGTTTTCAAATATCCGAGCCCAAAGTGAAAACTGAAAAATCATCTTGATGGGTCCTGATATTGAGCTACTATGCTTCACATAACCTAAATATTCAAGTATTCATCTACTTGGCATCACAAAGAACAGACATCTGGATGAAGGACTGATTTCTTTTTCCCTTTTCCATCCAGATGTTTGAATAGTCTGAAAAGATAGATTTAGATGCATGGCTTCCATTTCATTTATAATTACTACTTGTAAATACCCTATTCCTTTGGTACCCGCATATATATATATATGCAGGGATTTCATTTTCCCTGGCTTCTTTGGCTTTATCCTGTTTATGTTAAAAGAAACACCAGGTCTTGGCTTTACTGCATTTTCCCAAGAGAAGTAAAAGATGGTGAATCACACACTCCTATAGAGACACTCTATCCTGTATCCCCAAAGAGAAAGTTTAACGACTACCTTTGTAACAGGTTAAGGAAGCCTCATTTATACTGTTTGCCCTTTCCCAAGGTAATCCTCCCATGACCACCTTTAAGCGATTGACATGGCTTTGCTGAATGTGGGGGTGGGAAGGCATCCACAGTTCACACCGTTCCATAGCATTTCCAGGAGACAGATCCAATACCAAGTATCAACCCTCAAATACAGATCTGGACATGTCTCTTAGGATCCAGTCACCCCTAGTAAGAAACATAGATTTTAATTAAGTACGAATATTTTAATTTTCATAGAGGCTACACTTAACAAGTGGTCAAGATTCTAAGTCTACTCTGAAAGCGGGACCTGCCCAACCGCCATGCCCTTCGCTCCACGCCCTTTGCTCCGTGGCCCAGAATATGCTTTTGAGAGTGGAATATCTTGTCAAGGTCCCATGATGCATGAGAGGGATTGAAAAGAGAAAACCACCTTCACGGATGTTGAATTTGCTGGTCCTTACATCTGAGCACTGGTTTCTTGCCAGTTAACCCAGTGCCATCTTCTTCCATCACTGAGTTTTTGGTTTTCTTTCCTTTAAGAAGAAAGATGTTGACTAGTTGTCGACTGTCTCCCCAAAGTGCACAGCCCTGAGCTCCTTCTCAGACAGATGTGGCGTTCTGCTCTGCCCAGGTGAGGGAGCTCTTGTAGGTCCTCGTGTAATTTCTGAAAGTCAAGCATCAGAATGGCAGACAGTGGCCGGAGAAACAGGGAGGACTGTCCTTCAAGGTGAAGACCATCCCCACACTGCTTAGGGGAACTCTCCTAGGGCAAGAAGCCACAGGTCATTCCACTGCCTGATTCTCATCTCAGCTATCAGCAGTGACTTAGCCTTAGCTGATATCCTCCTCATCTATCTTCTTTTCTAGGTCTACTCTGACATCCTGACACTGTCCCTTGCTTTTCCAAATACCCCATTACCCTTCACAGATCAAATTCCCCTTTGCTTTATCCAAAGCTTCCACTCCACATGCAAAACCAAATGCGGAGGTAAAGTAACCTATCACTCAACTTGGTCAGACCTCTGAGTACCAATTCATAGCTGTCTCTCCTCTATGTGTTACTGAAAGGGCATTTCTAGTTCCTAAGGGTTGCCACCATCCATTACCGCAAACAAAAAGAATCATCTCATGGTTCGAGAGGTCAAGGTGAGTAACAGCACACTCCCTCTGGAAACCCTAGTGCAGAGTCTGTTCTTGCCACTTCTACTTTCAGTGGTCCTTGGAGTTCTTGGTTTGGGACAGCAGAACCCCAACTTCTGTCTCTTTCATGTGCCTTCTTACATGGGTTGATGTGACTCCAATCTATTTTTCTCTTTCTTACAGATATTCTGCTTTTTATTTATGTCTAGATAAACCTAATCACATCTGCAAAGATATTGTCTTCAAAATAGATTCCTCTTGTGGTACACTGGTTGAAGACATGATTGTATGTGTGTGTGTGTGTGTGTGTGTGTCCCTCTCTCTTTCTGTTCTTTGTCTCTCTTCCACTCTTTTCTTTCTCAGGTCCCTAACTCCCTCTTCTCTCTGACCTTTAGTAAGAAATATTTGAAGCCCAGTCCAGCACAGTCTCTGTGGTGTTGCTTTGGAGTGCTGGGATTGTTATTATCATCTCTTTGCGTTCTGACAGAGTCCAGCTTTCACCTGGGTGCCTCTGATGTTTTACATTCTTCACTCTTTCTGGCCATCAGCATTAATGTTTTACGGGTTGGAAGTGTAATTGAGGAGGCAGTGGCTCACACTTGCCTCTCTCCAGCCCTCCCACCTGATTCTTCTCAATTCCTTCTGGAGATCACCATTTTTTGCCATCCAAGCCAGCTGCTGAGATGTATTGCTAAGCCAGTGGCCTTTGAGGTCCCAAGTTCAAGTGTTAAATATATGAACTTACTAGTGATATTTTAAAAAAATCACTAGAGATGAAAGAATTTACGATGTCAGAGTAACTCCAAGGGCCTTGATCAGTGATCTTATTTTACCTTACTTTGGAATTTTGTTTATGTTTGGGGGCTGCTGTGTTATATAAATTATCCAATGTCATTTTGTTCAAGCATAGTAGGGCGGATTTTTATTAAAGACTGGAACAGAGTCTGCTGCAATGGTATTTTGCAGCAGAAAAAAAGAGAGAGAAAAGTTTGGCTAACACACAATATAGCATGGTTGGGTGTAGTGTAGATATCCAAGAAGCAGGTCAGTGGGTACAATATTATGAATCTCTTTTTCATATTGCCAAACATTAGAGTAGAGGGGATTCTGGCTGAACCATCTGCTGTTTGCTAAAGCCAGACCCGGGCCAGCACATATCATATGGGGACATTGGACAAGGAAGGGCAAGATCCCAGCTTGGCCATATTTAGGAGGAAAGGCTTTCAACAAGCTAGATGATCAAGGTCCTTACTAGAACTGGATTTTACCAGGAAATACACAGATGGGCTAGTAGAACTTCTAGGAGCTTGACAAGGTTGGTCAAAGAAAGTATTTTCATTGAGCATGAAAATGACTTTGGATAAAAACAAAGCAAAACAAAAAGCAAAAACCTTTGAAGATGTCCAAGTGAAAACAAACCCCAGAACCTAGCCATGAGGCAAGGTGAATGTTGTTGACTCAAATTGGTGATTGGTCTTTGAGAAGTTAGCATTTAATAAAATTGCCGGTAGTGTCCTATTCAAGATAATTCAATTGTTTTATGGTTAAGAATGTATTTGTTCTTAAAATGCCTCCAGGTCAGAATCCTATGCTCCAGCTACCATTGTCCCGTAGATTATGAAATTGTTGATAATTAAAAAAAAAACAAAAAACTCTTTTGTTGACAAGCCAGGGAAACTGGTCTAGGCAGTGGCAGTCCAGGGGTGACTTTCCTGTGATGTGTTCAATTATGTCTTATTGCCTATACTTGGAGCTTTTAACACAATGACCCCCAAAGCCCTTTCAGACTGGCAGGTTGACAAACTTGCTGAAGGGCACTTTGCTATTTGTTTCCTATTCTCCCAAAGCGTTTATACCTGGTGGAAGGCTGCCTGCTCCCTGGTGGCCAGTTCTAATACCCGGCCATACTTTATGCAGGTTCTCTGCATGGTGATGAGACCCTTTGATCTAGGCAGCGACACCTCTTCTGATGGGTGACAGGATGTATTCTGTCACCCATCAGACAAGGAGGTGCTGCATTGTGGGTCATAAATAGAGCCCAACTCAGGGATAGCCAACCCTTGGGATGTATTTACAGTCACAGTTGGAGGACAGAGGGCTCTGGGTTTCTGAGACTTTTTAGAGGCCTGTATGGTTAAACTTGTGACTTAATCAAACCTATAAATCCTTTTATTCCCAACTTGACCACCTTCGCCCATCGGGCAGCTCTGAGACATCAGGACATCAGTTTGTCCCGCTTGGAGTGCTCACGCTCATCAGACTCCCTCTCTCAGATTTCCAGAAAGTGGGTCAAAAGCTAGCAAAGAAGAATAGCACTGTTAAAGCGGGAGAACCCAGTCTTCTGTAGCTTATAAATGCTAATAAAGCCCAGTACTACACAGAAGAAGACCTACCAGGCCACGTCTCAGCACCTAGTGTGTGCATGAAGGAGATAGATCACAAACAGGGACAGCCTGCAGTCTAAGGCGACTTGTAGGTGAAGACTAGTTTTGACACTCTCAATGCCTGAAGCAAAATCAAAAGAAAAGAGCTGCTTTGTGACAAGTGAAAATTACATGGAATCAAATTTCTGTGCCTATGAAATTTAGTTGGCACGCGGCCAAGCTCATTGGTTTAATATTGTCTGCGGCCACTTTCCCTGCAACAGCTGAGTTGAGTAGTTTAAACATAGGCCATCTGGTCTGCAAGGCACAAAATATTTACTATCTGGTCCTTTCCAGGAGGGGATTGCCAGCTTCTGGGATAACTTGGGACTGAACTGACTTCAATCCTTCTTCATCTTCAACATGAATAACCAGGACAGCAGTGTAACTTACTGTCCTGGTTGACACTTTTCTAAGAGCAAATGGGGATATAGTGCATGCGCAGAGAGTCTCTCCCTCTTAACATCTTGAGTGTGAGCTGTGAGCAGTCCTAATGCCAGCTCATGCATTGATCCAAATACTGCTGGATTCATTCATTGCTCTCTTAGGCTAATGGGGGGGGGGGCTGAATTCAGAGAGAGGGCTGGATTCAGAGATAATAAACCACTTCATACACTGTAGAGCTTATCTCTCTGTTTGCCTACTCTTTCCTCCGTCCCACGCCCCTCCATCTTATCAATATTTTGATATCGCTATACATTCTTTCTTTTTGGAGGAATAAATTCTTTAAAATCTGTTATCTTTAGCACATGAAAAAGTATTGACTGCAGCACACACAGAATCTTTCAGCTTCATTTTGGAAGTTGACCAAAACAATGCCAGCACTCAGTTTAGTTATTCGTATGGAAGATTGGGAATGAAAGATGTCAAAGGAAGAAATGGATCTTCCGACAGTTCTGTGTTTTCAGAAAGCCAAGCAGGTGATATTGTTTGTTTGTTTGTTTGTTTGCGCAAGGCCAGAGAATTCGTGGCTGAGCATGTGCCTCAACTGAAAAAAGAAATAGCTTCCAGAGCCTTCTCTAGGTCCTTTGTCTTTGTAAGAGGAGGAGGAAAGGAGGAAGAGGAGGAGGAAAAGAAAGAATGTGAGGTATGTGGGACCGTGCTATCAGACAGGTGTAAGAACTGATAAGGATGAGTGAGCTCAGACCCCAGGAATCTCAGAGATTTGAGAAAAACAGAAGATGAACCACTCCCTATCTGTCTCTGTACCTGCTCTGGAACGTGAAATCAGGACACCCCTCTGAGGCCCATGGGTACTCGGTCATGTAGCACTGACACCTGGAGTTTTTCTCCATGCTGATGAGGTATCTAGCCTTGCACCTTCAGCCAATAACTTTCCCTTCCTGAGTAGTCCTTCCCCCAAGCAGTATATAATCCCTGGTTCATTTTGAATAAAGTATATGCAGTCACATCCACCCTCAAAGAAAGCAATATGAAAAAGCATGGATCGTCTCAGAGGGCCGCTTTATTAGTGATCAACATGGGGCAGGCCTTTGTCTTAAAGCACTATACTCAATATTCTCTAAGAGGGCTTTCTCTCCTCTAGCCCCTGCAGTATTCTCAGCACTGGCTCCCAAGTTGCTGGATCCTGTTTGTCTTGGGTTCTGTCTTCCCCTTCCTGCGGATGCATAGATGCCCTGAGGGGAAGTATAGACCAAAGACCCCCTATTCCTATCCTTCTCTCACACTGGCATGTGGAAGGCCCCTGGGCACCCCAGCAGAGAGATAGACTTCAGTATAACTGAAGAAGAGAAGGAGGAGGAGGTGGAGGAGGAGATGACACAATCTACTAGATACATGATTTACTCTCCTAGGGGCACAAGGAGGAACGATTGCTCAGAAAAGCAGGCTCCATATCATCTTGGCTTTATCCTTCATTGTGAAATCAATGCTTTGGGTTGTGCTGAAAAATAAGCAGCAGGCTGAAATCAGTTATGGAAGACAGGTGTAACATACATCAGGCAACAGCCAGAACACATTGATCTGCTTGCTACACTGGAAGACGAGGAACTTGGTTCCTATGTCCATGGCTGAAGCATAGGACAATTCCATCCACTTCCTATGGGGGTTAGTTACAGTTACTTCATTTGGCCTGGGATAGCATTTAACCAAATACCTGTAGAGAAAGACTCCAAATAAGATGAGGTTCTCAGAATGGGATGAGTGACAGCAGAGAAAGGTGGATGGTCAGAAGTGAGCCAGGTCCCACCATCTTGGGCAGGTAAGGGTACACCTACCTCATTCATGGGGCCCTCAGTCTAAGGCTCTTTCAGTTCCCTATTGAGTCTGGAACTCACCAAAAGTCTTGCAAAGTTGTTAATCTAAACTTTGGGAACAACTTAAGGATTTTACATCCCCATCCTCTTTTGTTGTTGTTGTTGTTTTGTTTGTTTTGTTTTGTTTTTCTTTGCTTACTTGTTTGAGCTCTACATGTACAGTGGTGAGGTCTGGACATGGACCTTACAATGGGGAGACATGCCTTCCAAATTCACTTAGGCTGTTGCCTGCCTTCCAAAGAAACCTGTCTAACAAATGCTGCAGATGATTCTGGTTCCAGGGCTAGAGAACAATACACTGGCCCAGAGGATGTTGTAAAAATGAATGTGTTAATTTGAGTCCATGTCCTGAAACTTTGACAAATGCCTAGACCCACCAAGATTAATTATGGATTTTTGCTGAATTTACATAGTTAAATCTAAAAGACAAAAGCAGTTTTGACATGTGTATGCAGATAATTATTCTCAGATGTAGATAAGAACTAAACTTAACAAGTCTATTGAGCGGGTTATATAAGGATTAAAAGCCTGTGATCCAGAAATTATAACATAATGGAAACACAAAATGTATTTCTCAAAACTAATAGAAAAATAATTGATGTAGTTGAATTCACATAAAAAGCTTCATGTAAATAAGAAAGAGGCATTAATACCTCCCAAAGAAAAATGGACACCGACAGAAAGCGACAATTCAAAGAAGAAAGCATCCAAGACATTGACAGGGGATGAAAAGTCATTGAGATGGCTCGTCATCAAACCGGATAATTGCAAAACAACCCATTTTCAGCTACAAAATTATCAGTCGTCTAGTGATAACACAATGAATCCAGCAAGGATGCAAATAAAACAGGCAAACTACTTATGCTGCTAGACTCATGTCATGCCCACGGAAAGCCGCAGAACATTACGGAGGCCAAGTAAGTGACTCTTACGAACTGATTCTAAGATAATGATGACAAGCTAAAAGTAAATTCTGGGAATATTTTTTAACAACAACATTGCTAATACCAAAATAACCCAAAACAAGCAGGAAAGAGAAAACCTGAAAATTGTACTGCAAGCCCCCAATTGAAATGCAAATATATATAAATGATATCAGAAAATGCTCATGAAGCTACTGGGGGTGGGGTACATAAATATGAAACAAGGGACCAGAGAGATGGCTTGAGATTAAGAGTGAAAATTATTCTCATAGAGGACCCAAGTTCAGTTCTCAGGACCATACTGGGAAGCTCACAACTGCCTGTAATTTCAGCTCCAGTGGATCCATTCTGATGTCCTCTCTGGCTTGCCTGAGCACATACCCTCATGTGTACATACCTACATAGCGGCACATGCACACAATTAACCATTTTTTTTTAGAATTTATTATTATTATATTTTTCCTTTTCTTTGTCTTATTGTTTTTTTTAAATTTTTTATTAGGTATTTTCCTCATTTACATTTCCAATGCTATCCCAAAACTCCCCCATACCCCCCCCACTCCCCTACCCACCCACTCCCACTTCTTGGCACTGGCATTCCCCTGTACTGAGGCATATAACGTTTGCCTGACCAATGGGCCTCTCTTTCCACTGATGACTGGCTAGGCCATCTTCTGATACATATGCAGCTAGAGACATGAGCTCCAGGGGGTACTGGTTAATTCATATTGTTGTTCTACCTATAGGGTTGCAGATCCCTTTAGCTCCTTGGATACTTTCTCTAGCTTCTCCATTGGGGGTCCTGTGATCCATCCAATAGCTGACTGTGAGCATCCACTTCTGTGTTTGCTAGGCCCCGGCATAGTCTCACAAGAGACAGCTATATCAGGGTCCTTTCAGCAAAATCTTGCTAGTGTATGCAATGGTGTCAGCGTTTGGTGGCTGATTATGGGATGGATCCCCGGATATGGTAGTCTCTAGATGGTCCATCCTTTTGTCTCAGCTCCAAATTTTGTCTCTGTAACTCCTTCTATGGGTGTTTTGTTCCCAATTCTAAGAAGGGGCAAAGTGTCCACACTTTGGTCTTCGTTCTTCTTGAGTTTCATGTGCTTTGTATCTTGTATCTTGGGTATAAGTGGATATTAGCCCAGAAACTTACAATTAAACATTTTAAATACATTTAGAGAAATATAAAACAAACTTTCACATACTTTTAGTCTCAATTTTGCCAAAACAATTGCCGTAAAATAGTAATATGTATTACTATTTTGTTAACTATTTGTTACTGTTCTTTTTCCATGTGCTGAAATCAAAATTGATTCTTAAGTTTTCTTTCTTTACACCATCATTTGCAATGAACATTTAGTGGCTAGACATGTAGTTAAATTGGCACAGTGCCTTCCTATAATACACAAAGTCCTGGGTTCCATCCCCAGAACTGACTATATTGGATATAGTGATTTGACTTTTAATCTTAGAACTTGGGAAGGGGAGGCAGGAGAATCACAAGTTCAAGGCCATCTTCAGCTGCACAGCCAATTTGAGCTTGGAATACATCTGATCTTGTTTCAAAAATAAACAAATGAATGACTTTGAAACATTAAAATATTATATGTATTTATGTGTGAGTATGTGCTGTGTACATGTATATACGCACACACTACAGTCTGCACAT
Organism: Mus musculus; assembly: GCF_000001635.26. NCBI lineage: Eukaryota > Metazoa > Chordata > Mammalia > Rodentia > Muridae > Mus > Mus musculus. The sequence continues at coordinate 72,260,926 of NC_000083.6, read as the reverse complement.
GGAGGTCAGAGGACAACTTACAGAAGTCCATCCTCTCCTTCTACCATTTAGGTCCCAGGGATCAAACTTGGGTTGTCAGGCTTAGCAGCAACCACCTTTAGCTGGTGAGCCAAATCTTCCAGCCTGCTTCTAAATATTTTAAATTATATGTTCATGCATATTAAAAATTAAAATTTTAAATGTGAATAATTGAGTAAAATGAAGATACTTAGGAAATCTAGAGGAGAAAACATGGCTAGAATATTTGTCCTGTAGCTTCTAAGTACCCCCCAACCGTGTCACATACTATGATGTAGCTGATAGACCAAGTTATATACTTGGCTGTAAGCTTCCCTCGTTGCATACAGAAAACATGGAGTGATTTCACCTACAAAATTCACAACGTATGTACAGCAAAATCTAATCGGTTGCTTTAAAATGTGTGTGGTCTAAAACTAATCCAAGCAAGTAACAAATTGCCATTAATGCTTGAAGAGACCTGGCCCTTTATAACACAGTGCTACAGGACATGTTGGAAGTGGTGTTGCTTACAGTGGCCTTTAAATGTGGGCTGGTTTCTCTATGCTAACGGCTAATCAGAAAAGTAACCCGATTATCCAGCTACGTCTAAGGTGGGCTCTAGGGCAAGGAAACCAGCCCGTCTAGACAAGCACTCTATTCATACGCTGTAACTCCATCCCTAAAATCCACTCTTCTAAAGTTTGTTCTGAGAACCCCTAATTGTCAACTGCCTTCTGTGGCCACTCAGTGTGCACTACATCTCTCCAGAAGCCAGAGCCTACACTCACAACTCTAATGGTGTTTAGCCCAGCTTTGCCTGAATAGAAAATATTGGTCAATATTTTTGCAAGGTTCTGTTAAGATCCAAATAAGCCAGCCACCACCTTTTCTCAGAGTAAACTTCAGAAAAAAAAAAATTCACAAGGAAATCCAGTCTTTCAAATTAGTAAGGCTGAGGAAGTCGTTCCGTGGAAAGAGTGCTTGTCTAGCATGTACAACACCTCTCGAGGCTCCATCCTTATAAACAGAAAAACAATAGAAAATGGAGTATCACTTAGCATGCAATAAAGACGGAAACGTCTCATGGAAAGTCTATAGTTAGCCTTGCTATGCTGTCTGCTTGCTCTCTCTCTCTCTCTCTCTCTCTCTCTCTCTCTCTCTCTCTCTCCTCCCTCTCATATCTCCATCCTTCTCCTCTTCCTCCTTTTCCTCCTTATTCTCTATTCTGTCCTTCCTCCCTCTCCCATCCTCCTTTTCCCCATCTCCTCTCTATTTTGATAGAGTCTTGCTATGCAGCTCTAGGTGGCCTGGAACTCACTGTGTAGATCATACTAGCTCCGACTTCCTCCTTCTTCTGTCTCCTGAGTACTGGGATTACAAGCCTTCCCACCATGCCCAGACTTTCACTGTGCCTTACTATTCCTCTCGTATTTCATTCTGCTAGATTTGACTGAGGGATGCTGCATGGAGACTCATTTTCCTGTGGCCTAAGCTTAGACGTGGTAGAATTTTTTTTTCAGAGTTTGGGGAGTTTTGTACTTTCTCGTTTGAACTTTGGCTGCTCTCACCACAGTCCGTCTGGCTTTGCCTTTAGCATTCTGCCCACTGATACTCAGAGATCTGTGAAGACCAAAGCTAATTTCTTATTGTGTCATGTTATAGTTAGAGAGGCCAGCTTGGATACTGAGTTGGAGAGGATGGTGAGTGTTGATAGACATGTAAATAAGTCAACGTCTAATTAAATCTACATAATAAATAAATAGGTTGTCTCATTTATTTAGTAAACAAATTTAGGCAGATAATGAGATTTCAGCTAGAGGCTGCACAGCGCCCCAGAGGCATGGACAGCCTTTTAGCCTGATAGCAACCCACGTTTGCTATAGAAAGTTTATCTAATTTTACAAGTTCAGTGTTGAGAGACATTGCACAAGAAACAGAGGACTGCTCTTCTATATATGACTACGGAAGCAACCAGAGAGCAGCTCCCAGGATAGGGTTTTTGCAGAGAAAGGAAGCAACTTACTTGTGGTGATTGGACCATGAAAGAACAGAACATAGAGATCTGGGTGTTAACATTTAATGGGATAAAAAAAATTGATGAGAGTTTAATATACATCTGACCTGTGTTCTTGGTGGGGAGGGCTCTGTTTTGATTGGCGTCTATCTAAGAGGCAGAAAGGTCACTGTAAATTTTCTTGAATTAATAGAGCAGGGTCAAGAGCTCCCGCTGACCAGAACTTCCCTCCTGTCTATATAAAATGACTTTCTTTGTCTAAACAGATTCAGGACTGGGGAAAGGGAGTCTTTGTGAATATGAAGCATGGTGCATGTACCATAGAGAAAAACCTGATCTGTAAAGTGCTTGCAGTTCAAAGGGTGAGGTCCTGAGTTAGGTCTACAACCTAACTCAAGGTTAACCAAGGTGAAAAACCAAATCAAAATCAAACCAACCAAACAAGCCACCATCACAAAAGCCCAGAGGGGTTTGTGCTTGTAATCCCAGGGCTGAGAATGCATAGGCAAGCAGATCTCTGGAACTCATTGGCTAGTCCATCTCACTTACAAGGCAAGCTCTAGGCCAGCTAAGATCCTCTCTCAAAACATGGCAAATAGCACCTGAAGAATGACACCTGTGATTGTTCTCTGCTCTCCAAACATGTACAAACACATGCAGGTTGAACACATGTACACACACACACACACATACATACAAACACATAAGATAAATAGTAATGCCAATGTTTATTCATGTTTTGGGGGTTTTTTGGAGGGCAGCAAAGGTAACTTTAATAAACAGGCAAATTGAGAGGGTGAGCTGCACAGGTGGCACACAGGAGGCAGGAGACACATTTAGGAACAGAGGGACAGCCAAACCAAACCACCAGAAGCTCCCACTTCAAACACAAGTCCATAACACAGTTTTAATTTGGTCACCTTTAACAATGGCCCATTCTCTTAAGTTTTACAATGTTTGAAATTTATGCTCAAGTGGTTATGACTTTAAAAAGCATAGGACCACACCAGAAGGCCAATCCCACCAGCAGCTCCCGGCTGTTACAGCATTTATCATCCCGAGGGCTTCACTCTGACGTAGCAGTTGATGGCTAGGTCCAGAGGGGCCTGCCCTTTGGCTATGTCTTCAGAGGATGGTATCGTCAGCCCAGGGAATCGTGAGCTCTACAGCACTGGCACTGCTAGCAGCCACGCAGATGCTGCCGGTCAGTGCCCATCCTGAGAAGCTGCAGAGCTGGCTCCCAGGCCTCACTGAGCCTCCAAAGAAACAGGAGCGAAAAATGGCTGAAAGAAGTCAAGTATATTTCTTTACCCAGGGCTGACCCCCTGGTACAAGAGCAGATATAATAAATAAGGCATGGTACATTCAGTAAAGCATCACCTCTAATGTCCTCTGACAGAGTACTTTGCCTAAGAAAAGACTTGTTATGCAATAAATGACGCTAATTACCAAAATGTTTAAAAACACCCAAACTTTTAAAAGTTCCAAATCCCTAATTTATTAGACAGCAGAAAAATATAACAGTTTCAGGTAGCAAACACAAACAAAAAAATGGCTTAGGAGAGGAGAATCGTCAGACTACTGTACAAGGATACAAAGCGTCCCTACCAAAAACAATCACAGGGCACAGAGACAATTCTGTTATGACAGAAGACATAGAAATCCACACACTAGACCAAGTGTCCAATGGATGCAAGCAGGCCTTAGGGGAAGCATGTGTTTGTAGGAAGCAAAGCTTTTCCAGAGAAACCACTTTCATCAGATGATTACGTGGACTTGGGCTTTGTTTCTTCGTCTATCACTTGGCGAATGAAGATACCATCTTCAGGATGCCCAGTGTCATCCATCTTATACATATATGATGATGCTATTGCAAGCGTAGTTCCGTCATTACTGAAGGCAAGGGAAGTGATGTTGGTGGGGTACCGATGGAACTGGCACAGGTGCTTCTTGTTAAATGGGTCCCAAATATTTACGAATCCATCCGAACCACCTGTGGCAAACGTGTTGTGGATGTTGTGAAGTAGATGGTGTTGACTGGGTAAATCTGCTCAATGTTGTTCTCCTTTAGCCTGTGGCACTTGAAGGCGTACTTCTTCTGAACCTCAGGGCTCGGGTCCAAGTATTCTACAACCACTCGGCCTTCGATGGAGCTCAACACATAACACTGCTTGTTTGGGAAGGCTTGGATGCAGCGAGTCTGGACTCCCTATGCTGCTGCACATAGCCCCATGCTCCTCAAGTCCCACACCAGCACTCTGCGGCCCACCGTGCCCACAATCAGCCTGTCCCTAGACACTGACAGGGTGTAGACCTTTTCTGGCTGGGAGAAGGTCCCAGTATTACAAGGAGGTCTGGGGTCCCACAGTTTAACTATCTGATCCCAACTTCCAGTAACCATCACGATCACTTCTGGACAGTATTCAACACATCTGATAGGGGCATCATGAGTTCCAACAAGATTTTCTTGATCAGTGTTCAAATCATGCATGTTTGATTGATGATCTAACCCACCACTCCAGGCATGCGTTGGATCGTAGACTGTGTATCCTAGGAGGAGACCAGGAGGAACTGGGATGTGTTAGGGCCAAACTTAACCAAGGAGACGCTATCCTCCGGTGGCTGGTTCAGCTTTAATTCGTTCGAACCGGTCATCTCGTGTCCACCTAAACAACGTTTCTGCAGCGGCCACTACCCATTTCTTCATGTTTTAATATATAGGTAACAGTTGGAAACCGTGATGGTTGACATCTAGTGTCCACTAGACAGGCTCCAAATCACCTAAGAGCCAAGGCTCTGGCCATGCTATGAGGGATCATCTTCATTAGGTTAAATGAGCTGGGAAGAGCCTTCTTAACTGTGAGGGGCACCAGTGTAGTCCAGGTTCCTGGGCTACCTAACATGAGAAAGTGAGCTGAGAATTTCATCCACCATTATCTGCCTCTAACTGTAGAGTCTGTGACTAGCCACCAAGACCTCCCCGCCTCCTTTGAACTATGGATATATATATATATATATATATACACACACACACATATATATAATGTATACACACACACACACACACACACACACACACACATATATATATATATATATATATATATATATATATATATATATCCTTTTTTTCAAAGGTTTCTTGTGGTGTTTCTTCAGAGCAACAGGAAGGATTAGGAAGACAGAAGCAAAGAGGAGGACAAAATGCTTTCTCTGGGTTTCAATTTAGTCTTATTTCTTTATGCAGTGACGTTGGAAAGAAATGCAAGTCTCCTCTGCTTCAGTGTTTGTCTCTCTCTCTGAGTCTATGTCTTGTGCTTCAGTGTCTGTCTCTCTCTCTCTGAGTCTATGTCTTGTTCTCTCTCACTCTCTCAAACAAGTGTGGCCATGTCTTGGGAGAGGATCTTGATTTCACATAATCATGTGTACAGGGGAAAAAAGTCTCTAGAAACTAGCAAGGTGAGGTGGCATCACAGTGACCCTTTAATTTGCAAATGCCCTTCAGAAGCCTAGCAGGTACAGGACAGGTGAGAGCATCCACGATATGGTGTCTGAGCAATCCATCACATCCCAGGAGCCAATTTTAGTTCCTAGGAACCAGACTCACGAGTTCCTGCCTCACACTCTCTCTCCAGGCTCCAATAGCAAAATGCAGAACATCTTTTTTTTTTAATTTAGGAAAACAACAACAACAAAAGACAAACAACAACAATAAAATGACCTTGGAGGTGTAATGTTTGCTCTCCCAGGATCTGGAGCAGAGTTACCAGGATCTACCAAAACGTCTTTCCACTGTGATTGCTTCAGCAAGGAGGCTGTTTCTCTAGGCTGTCCTGTCCTGGTGCTTTCCTTCTAAGACTCTCGGGTACTCATCCCCTTCTACTTTCCAGATGTGGCCTTTGAGGGAGTTCTCTCCAAGAAAAGGGGGAAACAGGGCAAAGCTGGGGACTACTGTGGAGAGATCCCCATGTCGGCAGAGAACTCGTGCCTTACATAGTGAGGGCCCAGAAAGCTCTGGTTGAGTGAACGTCCAACTTGAACCTGCACATGTGGATGGGAGAGAGAAAGGTCTCTGCAGAAAGCTTTGTTTTGGATCCAGCATTCGTCACCCATAGCCACTCCTCTTTCTGTCTTGACTGTTCCTAGCCTATCAGGAAGTGAGGCAGTATGGACATTTAATCCATATATATATATATATATATATATATATATATATATATATATATATAAAATAAAAATTTAAAAATAAGCTCAGCACAGTCAGAGGTCCAGTCTTTTTCAGGAATTGTTATAGTTTGGAAAGAAAGGAAGCACGGGCTCTCTCACTCCTCCCTCGCTGCCCTGGTTAACAGCACAGGCTCTCTCTCTCTCTCTCTCTCACTCACTCCTCCCTCGCTGCCCTGGTTAACAGAGGGGATCATTCTTCCTTAGGGACTTGGGTCTTGGTACAAGTGGAGATTCCCATCTCTCTAACCACAAGCACAGCCTCCAGTGCACCCAGTCATCCTTCTGCTTCCCAGGTCTCCCTTTTCCAGGGCACTGACATCGAGAACGATGAGTGGGGTCTAGCGAGGAAGTGGGCATAGCAGAATGTTCTCTTGGTGATGGAGCTACAGGTTAACTTTTCTTCTGAAGGGTTGTCATGGGTAGACTTTGGTCCATGATGTTATTTAGTGACAACCTAAGACATATGTAGAAGAGACATATCTGGCAAAACTCGGTAAAAGAGACACCATATGTTCTCCAATGCTGATCCATCCCTGTATCCTTGATATTTCTTTCTTTCTTCAGAAGACATGAGAATACCTCGCCAGGAAGGGCCCATAAACCACCAGTTGGCAAACCTAGCCAGCCCCAGACCTGGTCACTCTGAGCCCAGGCACAGGCACAGGCTTTCTGCTCAGCATCTTTAAGGCCTCATGACTGGGCATCGTAAATAGTCTCAAACTGCACCAGGGACTGTCTTTGTTCAAGCTGAACTAAACTGCCATATGGATGACCACCTTTCCCCTCACATCTTTTTGGTGTAATTTGAAAATCACAGCCCTTGTACCTACCCGATAGGGACCACATGTTCTTTATATTCCATATTATCCCAAATTAAAATGGGGGCTGGTAACTGAATTTTTCTGTGTCCCCTGTAATAATGGAAACTCTAACCTGACTCCCAATCAAACTTTGGGAGAAGGTATCTCAGATTAGAAGGGTTTTCTGCAGATCTGATTTTTATGCAGTCACAGCATGAGAAGAGACAGTAGCCCTGGACTTTGGTAATGATGACATTCAGATGCCAGCACTGGCCTTGTGATTTGGCTCCTGTACGTGACAGAGAGCCAGCAAGAGACTGCATGAGAGAGGACGGTGAAGGGGATGCATCTGGGCTTCATTAGTTGCAATGTAATTTACAAAAGGCAGCTTTTCAGATGTTGGGATAATCAGCAGGCTGTTACGAAGGTAGTATATGGTAATCACGGCTTGACGTGAGCAATCTACCCTCAGTGAGAAAAATGGATTAATGAATTGGACTTGCAGGGCAGCAGTTGAACTTTAATAATGATAATAATAAAAACAAATTGAATTTTTCCCATGGCTTAAGAATCCTCTGGACATACACATAAAATCAAATGTTAGCAAAAAGAAAGAAAGAAAGAAAGAAAGAAAGAAAGAAAGAAAGGAAGGAAGGAAGGAAGGAAGGAAGGAAGAAAGAAAGAGAAGAAAAAGAAAGAAAGAAAGAAAGAAAGAAAGAAAGAAAGAAAGAAAGAAAGAAAAGAAGAAAAGAAAAAAGAAAAAAGAAAAATAAATAAAAGGTTGGTGATGGTGAAGATGGGGGGGAATGAGCAGGGAGAAAGGGCCACTCTTCTGGGTCTCAGGGCCAATTTCCCTGTTATAAATACTGCGAGTGTTTGGGCAGTGGCTGAAACTCAGATGGGTGGGGTGAGAAGGAGAAAGCGAGGCAGGGACCTCTCAGCCCAAACCCAGCATGAATCACACAGTAATGGACAAGTAATTTAATACCGTTCTGGAGCTTCGGAGTCAATCATGGCTTTCCCTACAACACGTCTGGGCTGTGGTGGGTGAAGAACTTGAAGCTGTTGACTCTGAAAATTATGCTCTCTCTGGGAGCAATATATGCATGTGCCTAACTTGGTCAAAACCAAAGTCTTTGCTGGGAGGTCTGGTAACCTTTCCTTTACATAGCCAATCTCGAAAGCTGGGAACTCCCTTCATCGACTGCAACACAGGCTTCACTCCCAGGAGGCTCTCCAGGACCTCAGAGCACCTGTTTCTTAGGGTCGCGAGTTGCTTTTACGAGCAGTGATTTTTCTAGCCTGATGCATGCTGGGTACTCTTGGAGAAGGCCCAGGCTAGTTCACAGAGACTGAGTTCACTTGTGGGGCAGAGAGGAAAAGAAATAATTACCAAGAGTCCATGAGAGAACACCAGGGATGGTGTGTTGGCCAGGGAGGGTGTGGTGGCAGGCTGCTGGGTTTTGATAGTCTACATGATCATCAATATCTGGCTGGATGTCATCTATTTTATTTCATTTCCCTGTGAGCAAGCCTGTTGCCTCCCTGAAGAACAAAATGAAGAAGCCACAGGGATCTTGAAGGCACCCAGAGAGTGTTGGATAGGAAGGGGAGGCGGACACTGCTTTTCCATGGCAGGCTGACGTGAGATAGAGTCCCCAGTGCAGGATGAGGTATCTTTAAAGGCAGGGAATTCCAAAGCAGAAGAGATTGCTAACAGTAATCTGCCCATAGGTTCGGCAATTTAAAGGCAAGTGTGCTTGCAAAGATCCTCATCCAGGAAGGCATAGAGACATCTCTGAGACTGTGTGACAGGCAGGCAGGATGAAGGGATGTAGACGAGGCAGAGCCAGTCTGGAATCCGTATGGTCCAGAGGCTGGATGACGTCAGACATGGCTCTGGTGCTCCCTCTGTTATGGAACCAAGCACCCATTGGCTTTTGTGGCCCTTCTTGCTTTGCTTCATGGGAGCCCTGTATCCCAGTGGGATAAAGAATTGGTTCACAGTGGACAGTTCTCCAAGACCCTTCTTCAAAACCCTCTCTGGTAGTTTGTGAGTCTAAAAATATCCTGGACCCTGATGTCTGAAGGTGACACTGTGTATCACAAACCCATGTGACCCGACAGTGAGCTCAGAGGCTAGGAATCTCCCTGATCCTTTTCACACATAGCAGAGAGCCCAGTGCAGCCAGAGGCGACACCCTGGTCTGGCATGTGCCTTTTTTTCTCCCAACTTACCTCTGATTCAAGGATGGCAGGCCCTCTCCGACTGAAAGAGAAGTCTCGGTTGCCATGAGCAGTGGGTTAGGCTGTTGAGATAGCTAGAAAAGACACACCACCTGACAGTTCACTCCACATGAGAAGTAGGTCAGAGACTCGCCAAGCGTGTGATCTGCTCCCAGGTGAGTTTCAGGCCCCTGGGAAACAAGTTGAGAAGCTGCTTCAGATCCGTGGGGATTTCGTGCTAGAAGGAGAGCCCTGTGATGAGCTTCGAAGCATGCAGCAGCGGCATCCCCTGGGACCAGACCTTGTCACCTTTCTTTCTCTTCACTAATCCCTCACTGTCATGGTCCCAGTTGGTTCCATGATTCCATTGGTATCCATGTGGACTCAGCAGCTCCACACACCTTGTGCATCCACTGCTGTGACCAGTGTTGTTTAAAGCAATCAGACGTGTTTCTAACATTGGACCATGGCCATGCTGCTGACGTTCATCACACTGCAGGAAAGCAAGAAAGCATAGTTTATAAAGTGACTGCTGGGTGCCACAACAGGACATTCCAGGACCATTACAAAGACCTTCTGCTGTAAGCTCATCTGGAGTGCTAGCTTTATTTATTTCAAAATAAACTAATGGAGGATTCAGGAGGCAGGGTGGGGGGAGCAACTCACTGAGATCTCAGATGAGTCCAATGCCCCAACTCAAGCACAAATGGACTTTAGCACAAACTTCCAGTACAACTTCCTTCAGGAACCAGATAAATCCTTGCAATCCCAGAACAGGGGTAACCCCTATGGGCTGACAGAGAGCTAAAAAGTCCCCATACCACCTGTGAGGAGAAGCTGTTTAGCGCATCAGCAATCAACAGGTGGCTCACCAAGAGCACTTGGCAAGCTGAGACATAATCTCAACAGGGAGGGACAAATGCCAACACAGCTTCAGCTGAGAACATAAGCCCTTAGCCTCACTAAATTGCCAAATGGCAATTGATGTGGGGAGCAGCCAGGCTTGTGTGTAGTCGGGGGATGGGATGTCTACTGTGTATTTGCAGGAAGGACGCAGAGAAAGGGAAATGGAGGGATCTGTCCCCTCAAGAACTGGCTGGCCAGACCTAGAGCAAGCAGGATGTGGGGGAGGGGGGCAGGGTTGAGATTTGGCTCCTGCTCTTTTGAGTGCCCTGTAGAGCTGGTGAGTTTGGGCAAAGCACACTGTGACTTGGGCAATGTGTTATGGTTATTTGAGAATGTGATTTTCAGCACATATTTCTCCTTGTCACTCATACACCAGTCTCTAAAATGACCCCTATTGTAGGTCATGCAGCCTTGAGGAGCAAGTCAGTCAGCCTCCGTTCCTGACCCTATACCCACCATCATTCCATCCTCTAAAGGTGAAACAGAAGGGCTTCAGTCTCTTGCCTGAAACTCTCATTCCTTCTGCTTAGATGTAGGACAAGCAGGAGCCCACAGGCAAGTCAAGATGGCCAAGTGTACAGGAAGTTCTCGAGAACAAACGCAGCCCTGCTGCACCACTCTGGTCATCTATGTATGTCTTTCCACAAGGTCTCCAACTAGGGACCTGATGTGAGGAACCCTGGACATATGTGAGGATGCTATTACATATTTGATGAACCAAGCAGGTGTGGCCAACAGAAACACCGTTCCCGGCCCCAACACAGCAAAGGAGCGATTGTCTACCCAGAAACTTTGCAAAGGGCTGGGAACTCACTTATCCACCGGCAAAAAAATTGCCAACCTGGGGATTCAGTGCTGCTTCTCTGCAAAAACAGGCGCTGAATTACCCTGCACTTAACAAATGGCTGCCCTGCTCTCCTAAAGCTGCCAACACAAATTGAATTGTGTTTTTTCATTGGTGTATACAGTGGGTGTGCTCTTGAGCCAGCACTAATTTCCCCCAAGCAAGATAAATGCAGAGACCTGAACCTGCCCGCTCACATTCTGTCTCATTCTAGCAAATTAAAATGTCACGGCGCCACAGCAATCCTTTAGATGTGGTCAGATGGGGGACTGGGGTGCTATGGGAGATGGGGACCTTTCATATACTCTCATAATAGGCCTCAGTCCTACGTAGATGACAAAGGAGACAAGAGACTGATAAAAGCAGGTTAAAACATTCACAGATTACCATAAAATAAGACTGTAGGCAAGAGGTGTTTATTAGATTGTGCAACAATAAAAGACTTTACTTTGTCGGTTTTAAAAACCTTTAATTTTATCACATACTTTTTAATGTATGCGTTTGTATACGTGGTCACTCATGGAGGATATTCTATTTCATGACACACTTGCAGAGGTCATAGGGCATTTCTGAGTGCCATTTGTCAGGTGCATTCTACATATTATTTGAGACATCGTCTCTCATTGGCCTGGGATGTCACGTATGGGGCCAGGATAGCTGTTCTGACCTGGAAGCTCCTGCCTCCTATCTCTCCATCTCTGGGAGCACACAAAGTACCACGGCACTCACTTTACATCCTGGTCCCTCCCTCTCACAATATTTCCTCCTATCTCCCCTTCTCCTCTGAGTGGATGGGGTCCCCTGGGTATTCCCCAACTCTGGCACATCAAGTTTCTGCAGGACCAGGCACATCCTCTCCTACTGAGGCCAGACAAGGCATACCAGCTAGAAGAGCATATCCACATATCGGCACCAGTTTCAGGATAGCCCCTGTTCCAGTTGTTCAGGACCACATGAAGACCAAGCTGCACATCTGCTACATATGAGCAGGGAGGCCTAGGTCCAACCCATGTATGTTCATTGGTTGGTGGTTCAGACTCAGAGCCCCAGGGATCCAGGTTAGTTGACTGTATTGGTCTTTCTGTGGAGTTCCTTTCCCCTTTGGGGCCTGCAATCCTTTCTCCTATTCTTCCATAAGAGTCCCCAAGCTCCATCCACTGGTTGGCTGTAGAGCTCTGCATCTGTCTGAGTCAGCTGCCTCTCAGACGACAGCCATGCTAGACCCCTATCTGCAAGCATAACAGAGTATCATTAATAATGTCAGGAATTGGTGCTTACCCATGGGATGGGTCTCAAGTTGGGCCAGTTGTTGGTTTGCCATTCTCTCAGTCTCTGCTCCATCCCCATCCCTGCATTTCTTGTAGACAGGATAAATTTTGTATCAAAAGTTTTGTGGGTGGGTTAGTGTATCTCTTGCTCTACTGAAGCTCCTGCCTGGCTTCCAGAGGTGGCCTCTTCAGGCTCTGTATGTCCAATGCTGTGAGTCACAGCTAAGGTTACCCCCACTGATTCTTGGATGCATCCCTTTTCCCAGGTCTCTGTTTCATTTTGGAGATGCCCACCACCTCCTCACCCACCCCGTGCAAATAGTTTTATGTCAACTTGACACAAACTAGAGTAATCTGAAAGGAAGGAACCACAGTTGAGAAAATGCATCCAGGAGATCTGACTGTAAGGCATTTTCTTAATTATCGATTGATGGGGGAAGGGTCAGTCCATTATAGAGGGGATCATCCCTTGCCTGATGATTCTGGGTTCTATTAGAAAGCAGGGTGAGCAAGCCAGGAAACAACCAGTAAACAGAACTCCTTCATAGCCTTTTCATAAGTTCTTGTCTCCAAGTCACTGCCCTGGTTGTGTTTCAGTCTTGACTTCCTTTGATGATGAACAGCAATATGGAAGTGTAAGCCAAATAAACTCTTCCCACCCCCCAATTCATCTTTTGGTCACGGTGTTATGTTGAAACAATAGAATCTCTACCTAAGACGCTTGAGTTCTGGAAATCTGAACTCAGGCCCTCAGACTTGGGAGACTCTCACTCTCCTGACTGCCCAGACTCCCTGTCCTGAAGAAATATTTTTCCATAACTGAAGTCTTTTCAAGGATGCTCATTTCCCTCCTATTCACTCTCAAACTGACCCACGATCAATGTGCCTTGAGTCCTATGAAAATTTTCACCCAAAGTTAGTCACTTCATGAATCAGAGCTCATCAGCCAACCTAGTTCAGCCCATCAGAAACTGTCAGAGGGGAAGACCGTGCAAGGGGATCTTCAGACAGGAGGAAACAGACCCCTGTGGCAGCCTGCAGTGCCCCTGGCACGTGTCTGAACCCTCTGAAGTTGCAGTGGAACAAGAATTAATAATGAAAACCCTTGGTTCCCACATGTCACTTTCTGGCAGGCATCTCTAAGCATCAAAGCTTCCCACAGCTCCCCTGCATCTTGAAGGCATCCTTTCTTGAAGGGAATGTGTGAGTTCATGGCCAGCTTGTCTCCAGCATAGCAAAGACGGTCTAAGAATCCCCTTCCCAGGACCCCGACAGCAGCTAAGAAGAGTCTATGGCCACATGTTCATCCCAAGAACAAACCTATAGAAAATACTACCCTGTAGGAAGCCCCGTGTCTGAGAAGTTCAAAGTTTTTACCCACTTCAGTCCCTGTGGCCAGAGGTCAGGCTTCCTCACCCAATCTTCATAAACAAGGTCCTGCCAAGAAGACATCAGGGAGATGGAGTTTAGGAGTGGAAATATGAGACTTCCTGGGACGTTGCAGTGGTTTATAGGGCCAGTAGCACCAACTGTATGAAATCAAAGCTGCCCCAGACAATTCAAGATAAATGGTAGTCAGCCCACAGGGACTTAAGATCAAAAAGCAAAGAACAGAAGCACAGGCGGGAAGGGAGGCACCGGGTGTAATGATTCTCAACCCCTTATGCATGGATCAGTCTCAAAGGTGCTTCCACATTTGAGGTCTTGCTCACACTGGGGGCAGTATGAGAAAGGGAATATACAAGGAAGGGAGTTCAGGTTCAGGAGGCTGCGGCAGGAGAGCAGGGCTTCTAGAATAGCTATCATGCAAACACAGGCATCAAGGCTCAGCTCTAATTGCCAGGTACTAGGTCCTCCCACCCAGTGCACCCTACAGAAGCAAGAGCCGGCTGACCATGCACCAACAGTGATGCACACTGTAAGGAAAATTTTTAAATGGGGGTGTCAGCCAAGGATTCTGGTCCTTGTAGGGGTTTGTACTTGGTGTTCACCCCCACATGAACTTGTCCTCCCCCCTCTGTATACCCATGGCTCCCTCCAGTGAAGTTCCCAGGTGCTGTTCCAAGGTCAGCCTCATCCTTACTCACTGCCCATGCATGGCCATCCGGTCTGTTCTCCTCCTTCCCTTCCTCTATTGTTTGTTTACTTGTTAGTGGAGAGTCTGTCTCCTTTCACCAAGTGCAGTCACGAAAGCTGAGACTTTGGTTGCTGCTTTATTCCTCTATGTCTAGACTGGAGGTCAGTGTTTCGGTAAAGGGCTAGATAGTAAATAAGAGATGTGTTTTAGGCCATGCACTTCCTGTCACAACCCATCTTTGCTGTGGAAACATAAAAGCATCTCCCAGTGACATGCGTATGGATGGGTATGTGTTCCCGTAGAATTTCACTGGCAGATAGTGGCAGTTAAATCTGTCCTACCACTAAAAATGAGAGAGAGAGAGAGAGAGAGAGAGAGAGAGAGAGAGAGAGAGAGAGAGAGAGAAGAGGAAGGAGGAGGAGGAGGAAGAAGGAACGAAGGAAGGAAGGAAGGAAGGAAGGAAGGAAGGAAGGAAGGAAGTTAGTTCTGTGTGTCATAACAAGAGGTTGAGATAACTCCCCCAATGTGGGACAGCTTGGTCTTTGGTGAGATGTGCCTGCTTGGGCAGGTATCTTGTTTGTAAGCCTCTCTGTGTGTGGCTGAGCCTTTTCCTGTGTTTCTCTGGGGACTCTGAGACTTTGCTTCTGGCTCCTTTGTTCCTCCAGAGGACATGCTCATTTAAATGTTTATCAGGGAAGGGTCTGCTCTTCTCCTCTGAGTCCAAAAGCTCTTTCTCTGGTCCCTCACTCCTCCTTGTCAGTCCTCCCATGGCCTCTTTCCCTTCCATTTTCTTCTCTTCCCCCTGTGTCTCTGCTCTGTGATCTATCTATACTGTGAAACAGAAGATTTTTATTATTTTGTTATACTTATTTGAAAGGATTTTATGCTTCCTGTCTCTGACTCAAAAGGCTGTTGAGAGAACAGTATTGTATTCCTCTTGTTCAGAATCAGGTAAATAAAGTTTTGTGTTATTTGATTTTTTTTAAATTTTTTTATTTGTGGGTGAGACCTCTCTGAATAGGCACCCAGCAGAATAGACACCTATAATGCTCAGTATCTGCTCTCTGCCCGAGGAAAGCCTTAGCCGGAACTCTGCTCCATCCACAGCATCCCTGCACAGCCAGTCCTACTGCTGAGAGGTCAGAGTCTAAAAGAAGCAAACCGTACCTAACAGAGCCTGAAATGACCCTTTGCCTTGAGCTGGAGTTTCCCAACTTCCAGAACAGATCTCTCCAAGGGCTGAGTCTTAGAGCACTTTTGGTCCTAGGGTCTTTCTCACTGTGTGGCACCTTGGCTTACATACTCTTAGAATCTCTGGTAGCCTGGAGTCTTCTTCTCATGTCAAAACCTCGCATAATTCCTGCCTTCTGGAACATCTGAGCAAAGCTACCAAGCTCCCCTGGTAGAAGAATTTCTATACATTAAACCAGCTTCCTATACAATGGTGACATCATGCATGTGTGCATCAACTCTCTGCCTAAAACATCCTGCAGGCTTGGTGCCTGTGCATCATCGTGGTATTGATCTCTCCTGGTCGTTTGCTTTCTCTTTCTCTGCAGAATCGGTTGGAGTCCTAGGTTTTAATAGTTTTTCCTTTGATATCAGGAGTTTAATTGTGCGGTTCTTAGCATGCCCTTGAGAGTGTAATGAGAAATAAATAATTCTAAGCAGCCTCCTGGAGTAATGAAGGATAAATTCTATCCAGAGTCTCCAGCATTAAGGAGATCTGCTAATAGTGGCAATAGTGTCGGGTTATCCCAATTAGATGCTGTGATTCTGTGAGATCCAGAGTCATTTTTGCCATGGTTGTTGCAGTGTTAGGGATTAAACCCAGAGCCTCACATATGCAACTCTACCAACTGAGCCTCCTGGATAGGAGGGCTGAGGTTGTAACTTATCCTTCTAGGGCCTTCCAAAAGTCCCATCAAAGACTGCGTGTGGAAAGGCTTCATCGCCATGTGATAAGTTAGCGTTTAGGTGTTCAGTCCCCTGGAGCCCTTTGTGCCCCTGACTGAATGAACCTGAAGGGATTCGGTCAGCATTCTGGTGCCTCTACATCCTTATCTGTAGATGTTTCCCCTCTTCGACTTGTCTGTCTCTCCTCTCTCTCCCTCTCTTCTTTCCGTCTTCTCCATCTCATGCTTCCTTTCCCTCCTCACATCTCTTTCCTAGTTAGAGGAGAAAGAATGTCATATTTATTAAACTTGTCTAATGAGTGGCATCCTGCACCAGATCTGTGTATTATTAAGTCTTTACCGCCATGGTATATTTTAGCAGTGGTTCCATTTTATAGATAGGAAACTAGACTCAGTAGGTGAGACTAGGAGACTTACTAAAGTAAGACAGCTACTAAGTGAGAGAAATGGTGTTAGGGATGGGACTTAATCATAATCGAAGGAACTTGAGTGGCCCTCCTACAGCCAGTAGGACGCAGCCATCGCTGCTACTGTGGCTACAGAAGAGTAGGTTGTTTGATTCTCTTAAGGTTGAACAAAAAGAAACTATCGAGGCTTGTAAACCACATAGAGGCTTAGCTAAATAGATGGTGACCGCAGGACTTGCTGGGATTAACAGTGATGGCATCCCTGGAACTCGGTCTTCCTCAGATGGAAAGAGGGGCTGTATGGAGCCTGAGAAAAATGTAAAACTCTTTTCCTCTCCATGAGAATAACTGCAGGGATCCAGCATAATTGTGAGGCATGAGCTGCAGATCCTCGAAGGGGATGCCACACAAGGGTCAGTCATCTTAAAGATGTGCCCAGGGTCACATCACTGCCCAGTGATCGCTTTTCCCACTGAGCCCCACTGAGAAGATAACCACCAAGCCAGCTTACAGATGAGAGTGAACCATCTTTAGAGTCAAGTCTTAGCCTTCCCTCATCTTCTTTCCTAACCTGCAACCCACCCACCTAGAGGAAGTCTTCCTCTTCTCAGAGGCTATGAGATCACTGTAGAGAGATGCACCTCTGGGGAACCGTTTGCAACTTGGCTCTTCCCTGCAGAGCATTTGTGGCATACACGGAGACCACTGAGCAATGCCTCTCACAACTGACACTTGGAATAATATGCTCTCCCCCCACCCCCGAAAGGATGCTACCCACGAGGAATTCCTCACTCTGTGCAGGTCTCAATTTGATTTTTCTTTTCCCTTCTCCTTTCCCCAGCCCATGCCTCTTGGGCAGTGACACTTGTAGCCTCTACAGAATGTAGTGGTGAGGGGAAAATGTCTCTATGCTGTTGACAAAAGAGAAAAGGCGCTCTGTTCAATCAACTGTGAGGGAGACTGAATTATTTATATCTACTGCCTTTGTCAGTCACCGCGCAAGGTAATTTCATTGCTGAATTTTAAGTTTTTTCATTAATTAACCACTTTTTCAGTCCACTGCTCCGCAGCTAGGCACCAACCCACTGCAGAGCCATTTCTGAGGAGGGCCGAGGAGAGGGCTGCGGAGTGATCCCAGTGACATATGGGTGGTTTCTGTGGGTTTGTTTTTTCACTGTTACTTTGGCTGTGTGCTGAAGCTGATATTGAATGTTTCATTTAAGGCTCGGTCTCACCCAAACTGTCTACGATTCAATATGTCACAATATATATGTTGCTAAATCATCCCTGTGTCATCTTTCTTAACATTCTGTTATTAAAGCCCATTTTTCATGGTAAAATATTCCTCCAGGAAATGGCAGAAGGTACGCACATCCCCAAGTCCGCTGCTTAATTCTAATCGGATGAACCTCTTTAAAAAAAAAAAAAAAGGAAGGAGGAATTGAGAAAAATGGAGCAGAATCAGGAAAATGCTTTTCTTAGAAATAGAATGGGATTTAGGCTGGAAAGGAGATTCACAAGAAAGGTGACATTTTACCTGAACTCTCTAGATAATTGCCTCATCTTTTCCTCTCCTCTCAGAGAACACAAAGCTGGCCAGGCTTGCCCCAGGAATGTTTTGTGACGTGGCATGCCTATGAAACATCTTTCTGAAGACATCTTTGGGGATGAGAGTCTTTCAAAGATCTTTCTCAATAGAAACACAGGAGGTAAAACTGTGTCAACCCAAGGGGTCTGCATGAACACCTACTGTGTGCCAGGCTCAAACAGGTGCTGGGCACAGGGAGAAGAGCACAAGTTCGGTCCCTGGCTGGTTCTGAGGAACTTGAATGAGATACAGTCAGTTGATCCTGATAGCTGAGTCTTGGAACAGTCAGGCTTTCTGGGGTCTGGTTCTTTGAATTGATTGTCAGTCAGCCATAGGTAACCGGACTGCAAAGAGGGATGGTGAACGATCAGTTCTTAATTCTGTGAGAGGGCAGTTCCCTGTAAGGAAGCTAGGGGGCGGTGTGGCCCGGCTTCTGCTGCAGCATTCTTCTTAGGCATTGTCTTTGGTACTTTCAGTTACATAGGCTACTTTGATGGTGTGGTCACAGAAACACTTACATAAGTCAGTCTGATCAAAAGCAACATAGTTACTGGAGAAAATTAATAATTAGAAAGTTGTTCCCAGATACTGGTGACAAAGTATCCATGCTTTAAGTCTGGGGACTCATCCTCTCCCACACTCTTGTTTTTCTTTGCATATATTCACATGCACCATCTCTCTGTCCCTCTGTAGTGACGCTTAGGGTTCTCTTTTCAGTTAAATTATACCATAGCGACCTGCTGAGACCTCTGCTGCTGATCTTTACCCGAAATCTTACTCTCCTGGTATACATTAGCTCTTGCATTATCTAACTTCCTCCTGAAACTCTCTCCATTATTCTCGCCATTGGAACCCTGAAACTCTCTCCATTATTCTCGCCATTGGAATGAATATGTTTTATTCTAGAATACTCTGGAATGTACATTTGAACTCACTCCCCAAATCTTTTCCATTAGCAAACTTTGAATTGCTGGCCTAAGATTTTTATCAAGTGTTAAGATGTTTGGCATTTTCGCCCTTGAAATCTTCTATGCATTTACATTTCTACCAACAACTTATGTGGTAACTTGTTTCTCTTGCTTTCCTGGTCTCTCAAGAGTTCACTTGTTTTGTTTGGTTTGGGTTTTTAGTCCTGAGATTCGAACCTAGGGCCTTATGTACTTTACCACGGAGTTATCTCCATATTTCTTTTGTTTTTCTATCTTTTGTTTTGAGATAGATGCTCACTAAGTTGCCAAGTTGACCTTGAACTAGTAATCTCCTGCCTCAGCTTCTGAAGTAGCTGAAATTGTATGCCTGAGCCATCAGACACAAGGATGGTTCACTTTTTAACATGTTAAATATATCTGGGAGGGCCTACCCCCAAATACTAGCCAGTTCCATTAGGATAGGGGTCAGTGAACCCAGAATATCTTTCTTCTTCTATGAGGATACAGGGAGTTGACTTTGTTACTGTTGCTGATGTCTTGAAGACAAAGAAGCACACTAGTGACTCTTCTTTGAAGCTCTAGACAGCTCTGTATGTATATAAGGGGTTGAGGGTGCAGGATGTGGCCAGTCAGGTCCATCAGTGACTCATGAGAATGTATCCCTGGTGAGCGGCCACCATCAACAGACTGGAATGAACGGCTTGCTCTAGCAAAGTGATGCAGGCAAAGCCGCCATCCAGGATGGGTTTACACACAGTATCACCTTTATCTGGTTTCCAGGCCTGGTTCTTCTCACTGCCAGTGTGCAGCTCATCTAGATGTAACTCGCCATTGAGAGCAATGACAGCTGATACTGTAATGAGGCACCCAAGGTAGTGAGGATGAGTTTGCTTCTGTCACATAAAGTACCAGGTGTTAATGGTAGCCCTTCCCACCTAGTCATAGATTTTTTTTTTCTTTCTTTTCTTCTTCGGTTCCTCCTCCTTTTTATAACAGCTCTAATTTAATCTCTCCAATATCAAACTCATTCGCGAAAGGTAATAAAATCCTCTCAGGAATAAAACAGGGTTTATGTTGAGAATAACAATCTATCAATTTTGCAAGGCACTATTAAATTGCTGCTGTACAGTAGAGCCTGGGTGAGGCAAGGCTTCCTTTTGTGATATCACCTGTCCTTCCAAGGGATAAGCCAAAGCTAGGAGAACATGGCTGCTGGAGACAAGGAGAGCTGGTGATTGAGAGCCTCTAGCGAGTACACAGAGCTAGAGGCCATGCATTCTTGTTTTCTCAGGCTCCCTTCAGTGGCTACTAAACATGTCTTCTCCACAATCTACCTGCTTGTTGCCTGATTCCCAATAGTCCATGTTTTCCCACTGTGTCGCACCCTCACAACCGTACCCCCCCCCTTAGCCTTGCTAAGTAGCAAAGGATTGGATGTCCACCCTCCTGCCATCCTGGGCTCATCAGGTTTGCCAGCACTAGCTCCTTGCTAGCGTGATGTTTCCTTTCAGTTGTAAGCGTGATTCATTTAGAAAACCAGGCATTATGAGACATAGTCTGTATGGATGTTTGCAGAGAGGTTTAACTGAAGAGGGGAGACCTACTTAGTGTAAGCGGGGCCTAAGCTGGGCTCTGTACAGAGTAAAAAGGAGGAAAAAAAAAAGAAAATTGGGTGGCATCGTTGACCAAGCTCCTGTGCCTTTTCCACCATGATTGACTGCATCCCTCCGAACTGTGAGCCAAGACAGATTCTTCTTCCCATAAGATGCTTTTTGGTCACCCACAGCAACAAATGGAGTAGCTAATACAAGTGGTGAGATCTGGATTCTAACATCAGGCCCACTGAGAGTCTTGGAGCCTTTGGATTTAGGCCACTGCTGGCCTCACTGATTTCTCTCCTACTTACGTACTTATGCAAGGGTTTGCTGAGAGAAAACAATCAGACATAGCTGATATGAGAGGGCACTGCTCTAGTCTCTCTGTAATCAAGGAAGAAAACCTAGGGGTCAGAGGGTGAGAACTGTGTTGTGTAATAGCCACACAGCTGTGATAAAAGAGAAGCTATGGGGAATGTTGCTGAGATTATGACAAATCCCCACTTTTTTTTTCTGGAACCAGCCCCCTGCCAGTGACCCCCATTAGACCCCAAGGTGGGATTCTAGCAAATGTCCCTGTTTAGAACTGGCTTGTGAGCCCGGAGACCCAGTAAATGGTTGGCTCTGACCTATCCAGAAAGATCCATGAAGGAAAGGTGTAAAGACAAAGTCTGTTCCTTTAAGAGGAAGGCAGATTGCTCCTGAGCGCCCTGCATGAAGTCATTGTTCAGGCAGAACAACCTTGTAGGTAGAAATGCTATCCCTCTGAGCATAAATGGGTTCCCTGCTTATAGTCTCTGAAGCAGGTAACTCGGCTTCACCTGGCACCTTTGTCTGTCTCAATGGTTAGAGTCTAAGAATGGGTCTAACACTCAATCTGTGTGGTTTCTGGCTATCTTCTAAAAAGAGTATCCCAAGCAGCTCACCTCAGCGGCTCCCACACTTACCCTTTCACTAGCATTTCCTAGAAGTTTTCTTTTTTTTTCTTTTCAAAGCTCACGTCCCAACCCTTCCAGATCACAATATTCTCAAGGATAAGACACTGGTAGTTCTCATGGCAGACCAGTTGGAAGAGTGTTCCTTCAATGTGAGCTGGGGAAAAGGTCAAGGACGTACAGCATCAGCTAAGAGTCTAAGTGATGCTCAGGAAGGCTACCACCTAGTCTACTATGGCTCCCCTTTCCTATAAGGTTGTTGGGAAATTCACTGGTGGGTGTGTTTTACCAGCTTCCACTCGGGATACAGTTATTTCTTTTCTGGAGAGCAGCCTGACCACTACAATAGACACAGTAACTAAGCTGTCCTTTTTCTGAGAACTGGCAGGGGTGAGGGTGGTACTTTATTGGTTCCATAGTCAGGATATGGAAAGAAAAGAAATAAAAGCCAATCAATTCTACCTCCATCTTGCTCTGGTCTGTCTGTAATCAAGGGAAAGAACATAGAGGGGTCCTCTAACGTTAAACTTTAGAAAGTAACCATGAGACCCTAGGTAACATCCATATAAACAAACTACAAATTAAGATAAGCAACCCCCAAATGATTCATGCATGGCTCAGCTAATCTCTGAGTCAAACTGGAGCCTTAGATGTTCCCTCTGTTATGGGCTCTCTGAGTTCTTATTCATCATATTTCAGTGATCCCTTGAGTTCTGACATCCCAGGATTGGTTACATGAAAGTGATTTCTGTTGCTTTTATTCTTTTCTTAAGAGGAAAGGGGAAAGAAAAGAAGTAATCCTAGGGACAGGCTGACTAAGCCAGGGTGAGGTGGCTCTTCAAAATGACCACAGAGCAAAAGAAATTCTCTATGAGGTTAGGCATCTTCCCACAGCCTTGATAGAACTCAGAAGCAGAACATCTTCTCTTTCTGTTGGGAGGTTTAGTGGGTAAAGTCTTCTCTTCCATTATTTTGTGTCTAGATTTTGATGGTTATATATCAGAAAAGTAAAGGAAATTACCTGTTGTCCTTTGAGATGGTTGATTTGAGGGTCTAGGTTGAAAAGGTCTATGTACAAAGTGCAGAAGCGAAGGACTTCGTGGGAGCTAACTGCTCGCCTTAGAAGACGGCTATTGGTTTGTGTGCCACAACAAAATCAGACATGTATCCTCCTCCTCCTCCTCCTTCTCCACAGTTCTTTTAGCCTCTTCCACTCCTGCCTTTAGGATTTAGTCTGTTTCTGATGCAGGCACAATCCACATGATCAATGCTTCTATGGAAAAGAATGAAACCTTGAAAAATGATCCTTTTCAATAACTATCCCCAAGACCAGGCAGAAGGGGATCATTCCTGAAGGTTTCTGTTATTTTCTTAGTCCCTTCCCTATCCGACATCAACCCTCTATCCCTCTGGAGTCAAGTGACTCTTTCTGAATAGTAATCAGTATTTCTTCTTTATTCATAACCCAAGCTACCCTATTACAACAACACCCTGAACATATTTATGTAATAAACCATATGTAAAGTCACTCCACCTACATACCCAGCTCAGATAATGAGTATTTAATACATGTAAGTTGAATTTGAAATGAATTCTTTAGAGAGAGATGTAGGTAATTGGGCTGACTAAGAAACAAATGCAGGCTTTCACAATCTGGGCCCTGTGCCAGCAGCAGAGAGGAGTCCAACATGGCCAGTGTGTTCTGGGAGCCCATGTTTTTGTGATCAAAGTCATGTAAGGCTCAGCCTCAATCCACAGCCTGGAATTTAAATGGACTCATCAGATGGCAATGAGGTGAGCTTTGCCTCTGATCGCAGTTTATCTCTGGGAACCAAAAATCTTTTCCCAAATGGGATGTATTTATTCTAGTTTCATCTCTATTGTGTGATAAAACCATTCTAACTAAAAGCAATCTAGGAGAGAACAGGGTTTCTTTCCGCTTACAGGTTACAGTCCTATCACTGAAGAGAGTCAGGGTGGAAATATAAGAAGGAACCTGAAGCAGAAACCATGAGGGAGTGCTATTTCCTGGCTCATTTAGCTCATGCTTAGTTAGTTTTCTTAACCAACCCAAGACTACCTGCATGGAAAAGGATGTTACCCACAGGGGGCTAAAGCCTCCCTATCAATCAACAATCAAGATAATGTCTGGTAGACGTGCTCACGTGACAGTTTGATCCGAATAATCTCTCAGTGGAGAATCCCTTCCCAGGAAACTTAGGGTGTGTCCAGTTCACAGAACTAACTATGTTAGTACCCCACCCATGTAAATTCCACTTTCTGTTTGCTAAGCCTTTTGCTGTACAGTTCCTTTCTTTGCCATTATTCCTGATCTTCAGTCACTGAAACACTTGATGGAAGATTAATAGCTCATAGATCAGTCAGAACAATGAGGATCCCATTCTGCTGACGGTGTCTCCATTCTAGCAAAATTGGATCCACGTTCCCTTGGATGAGTAGCTTGTGTAGTGCTATACTCAAACACTTAAAGTTTATAGATGAGAAATGTCTTAAGATCTAGCTTTTGGATTCCCCCCCCTTCTTCTCTCTCCTCTTCTCAATTGTTCTGCGATTGAGCCAATGCAGTGTGGTGGCTACATTATTGGGACTGTAATGGCCTTATCAAGGAATGTAATTGCCCTGCTGTACTGGCCCTGGGCTGACACCATCTGGAGGATGAACACGCAGAGGCTTCGGAATTCAAAGGGGGAAATTGTCAAACTAGTATTGAGAGCCAGTCGCAGGCCTAGAAATAGGAAGCATTCAGTGTACAGATAGAAGAATTGTGAGGTAAGGGAAGGAGAGGGTCAAGGAGGCCTGTTTACTGCTTTCAAGTACACAGAAGTCTCTTATGTGGGGACAGGATAGACTTCTTTAATCTTGACCATATGTCAAAATCAAAACTCATGGGTCAAAATTACAAGTGGCAAGGCTCATGGGTTGGGAAAGACAGGCCAACAGTTATAGCAACTTCTAGCAGAAGGAGCTGGGTCTACACAGGCAGCATCCAACCTCAGCATCCTGGAAAAGGCAAATGGCAGCTCCTGGGTGAGAAGGGATCATGGCCTTGCCTGGGAGGAGGTTTGTAAAGTTGGCTTGGCCAGTAGAACTTTGTGTCTCCTCCTTGTCCATGTTTAAGTCCACTATTGCATACTTCAAGCCCATGATAAAGTACTAGGTGAGTGAGGCCCAGGATTGGTGATTCCCACTGGCATCTGCTTGAAATTCTTTTTATAGATCAATGACCAGACCCCACCCCAGACCAACTCAACCACAGTATCATGGAGTAGGACACATGTATCCGTGTACTTTAAGAGCCTTTCGCACACAGACACACACTTCATGCAGTTTCCACAGAGATCCAAAAACATTAATCTTTGATCCAGCTGACTGGATGTAATGGTTACCTTCCTGGATACTTTCGGATACTTTTGAAAAGCAAACATATTTGTCTCAATAAATTATTAGCATATGTCTTAGTTAGAATTTTACTGCTGTGAATAGATACCATGACCAAGGCAAGTCTTATAAGGACAACATTTAATTGGGGATGGCTTACAGGTTCAGAGGTTGAGTCCATTATCATCAAGGTGGGAGCATGGCAGCATCCAGGCATGGTGCAGGAGGAGCTGAGAGTTCTACATCTTCATCTGAAGGCTACTAGCTGAATACTGATTTCCAGACAGCTAGGATGAGGGTCATGAAGTCCACATCCACAATGACATACCTACTTCAATAGGTCACACCTCCAAATAGTGACACTCCCTGGGCCAAGTATATTCAAACCATGACAGCATGTAAAGTTAGATTCTCCTAGACATGTTTAATTTTATATGCTTATTTTATCAGATAACACGGACACCCACACATATAAAGACTGTATATTATCTCAAGGGCACGATCTGTTCCCAGAGCATGTTAAATGTGGTATTGCCTTTTACTCCTGCTCCTCCCCAGACAAGAGGTGGCCCCTTCATCTACACCTTGCCCACCCTTCTCATCCAGGCACCAGGATACTGTTGTCTAGTCAAGACCTCGAACAGCAGTAGTCTGGGTGACTCTCTTTTCCTTCAGAATCTTTTGGAAGATACATTCATTCTCTCCATCCCCACACCAAGTTGGTGCCAAACCAGGGGGAGGAAAAAGATAGTCAACAAAATGGAATAGAAGAATGAAAATGGTTGAGTTGATATTATATGGCCTTCTGAAGCTATGTTGTCCAATAGAACTGTGGTGCAAACTGAATACATAATTTAATGAGGTTTAGTATCTCAGTATTACAGTAAAAGTAAATAGGTGATATGATTTATAATATATTTTATTTAAATATATATCTATCTACAATGGCATTACTTCAATATGTAAAATATCAAAATTATTTCACTACAATTATTTAAGAATTATAGTATGCTAATGAGAATTAGTACTTTAAAAATCACATTTCAATTTATTTCATACTAATGATGGTATTGTACATGATTAAGCAATTTTTTTAAAAATAAAAATCATTCCATTATTCCCAAAGGAAACATCTAGTCCCCTTGCAGTCATTTCTGGGTCCCATCCCCAGATGCAGGAAAACATTAATCTGCTTTTGCCTATATTGTTACAAAGTTATTCATAAACTATGTGGTCTTTTAAGCTCAGTTTCTTTCATTCATCATAATAATTTTATATTTATTTATGTTATAGCACATAGGGTTGGGCCAGAAAGTGTTTGTGAATCTCAGCCAGGCTGAAACCCCCTTGCTTGCCATTTCCCATAAAGCTTTGTTCTGTTGAGAGCTTGAGGCTACACCCTGCTCTGCTGCATCAGAGATGGCTGTGTAGCCCAAGCTTGAGCTTCTAAATAAAGGCCCTATATGAGTACATCAGGGTCAGCTCCTTGGTGGTCTACTGGGGTTCGTGATATCTATAATACAGCTGAATTGTGACTAGCCACATTACAAAGGTTTAATAGCCACATTGCCCCTTAAAATGACCACATTAGACAGTAGCCATCAACATCTCTGTCCAGATAATCCATATGAGATCAAAAGCCACATGAGAAAAACATGTTGGAAAGCCCAACACACGCATATTCATACATGTGTACCCAAGTTCCCACCTCCTTCCCCACATCATAAACATGTGCGTGACAATTCCACCATCATTACTCTTCATTTGTGATTTATTCATTCACTTTTACTGAATGATGCGATAATTAGATTGTGCTAAATAAATGTACTTTACAATAATTTATCCATGTCTTGCTGAAACACATTTCTCCTGGGATTGAAGGTGATAAATTAACAGAAATATACCCCCACAAAATGAAGATACAGAACCTCATTAAGGGGTGATCGCAAATATTAAGCATGTGGAGAGACAACAAAGATTAGAAAGCAGAACATATTAGAACTGGGTCCTAATTCTTGATCTCTATATATGCTGTGACGCTGCTTTCAGGCTGTGCATCTCTACTGTGTAGGAGTTGGGGATCTGTTCTCCCCTCCACTTCTTTAAAATCACTCTTACTTAAAATCTAAAAACCATTGGTTTCTAGGGTCTCCAAAGCTACCTAAAGAGTGAGGTCACAAATGACAGGAGGTACTCTGAAGATTGCTAAAGGAACTGTTGACATTCTGTTGGGGACTTCAACACTATTTCAAGCAGCTGTGTGTGGCCAGTTGTTCAGGAACTTTCTTTGGCTCCAGATCAGGGTCGCTGTCTCTGAACTCAAGGTGTGCTAAGTACTGGATATACATAGAGTGTAAATATACCCTGCCCACGTTGTATGTAGTGGGACTGCTTGTAGACAGGAAAGTATATAGCATCCTGTTAAATATTCTATTTTAAACTATTATATAAATGCATGAGTTCCTTCACAACCCCAAACCTATGTTGCCTTTCAGTGCAGTTGAGAAGTTGTTTATGGGCATGTGCTATGTGCTAGGACTAAAACGAATTCTGAGGAGAGTTAATGTGGAATGAATTAACTGGTCTATGCCTGGAAATAAGTGTGGGTGGTAATAAGAATTCATTAAGCTTTAGGGAATATTGCACATGAAGTTGCAACCAGTAGAAAGTGGAACATGACCAGCTTCTCTTGAGGGAACTGAAAAAGTCATCCCAGAGGAGGGAACCCTGGAGGAATCAGTAGAACGGGAGAGGGAAAGGGGACTGCAAAGTTGTGATGGCCTCGGGGAGAATGACACCTGTGATTGTCTAGGGCTGGTCCTTTGGGTTAGAGAAGGGTTACCCAGTAAGCAAAGAAGCCAGAGGGAAAGGAGATACAAAGAGAGTGTTAGCCAAGGCTGAAGACTTTGGCTTGATTCCATAGGCAAACGAAGAGCCGCAGAAGCTCACACAAGTGGCAATGAAGTCATTTAACCAAGGACCAATCATGCAATGAGCAGAATTGTGTCAGTATGGAACTAGAAATGGCCAGAGCTAGCGACCTTTCTGAGTTTGTGGACTATTTTGTGTTCCTTCAACAACCAGTATGTTTGAAGTGAATGAAAGGAGACTTGTAGGTAAAAAAAGATCATGGGAGAAAGCAGAATATTTGAAATAATAGGAGTCCAATAAAGATGGCAACATAAGTCTCCCGGCCAGCAGGGAAGGTGAGAGCCTTTCACCTCTTGAAACAAGGCTCAAGACTCTTGACTTGGAAGATTGCTGTGACAGGGCTTCAAAAAAATCAGCTGGTGTAAGTTCAGTTACCTTGGGATGCGGGTGGATGAGAGTGGGCAGGAGACCAAAGACTTGTGAATGTCCAACCTAAAATCCCAGTCCCAACTATACTTCAGGCACTTGCATCTTTACCCTTTGTAATATATTTTTCTTACTTGGTTTTCCCTGAGGATACAGAGGGTGTATCTGCCCCTTTATAAACATGTCCATCTGGCGATATAATGTATCTAGGAGTAGTTAAAATCTATTTCTTGATTCATCTGGATATGTCCCAGATAAAGGACTTCACTCGAGAACCCTTGATTCTGAGTTTAGTCTTGTGTTGTCAAAGGGTACCAGATGACCTTTGCCACCCACTCCCAAACTGGAAGCATTTATATGTCTTTTGCTGAAAGCCAAGGAATCGATCAGTAGACTCTGACCCCTGAGACCAGAGGATTCAACTAGAGGGATTTCAAGGCAGTTCTCTAATAGGATGTGACCATCTTTGCCTGGAAGGAAATACTGTATCCTGGTGGCCATTTGGGTTCTGAGACCCCAGCACCCTCAATATACCTTTGTGCTTCCAAATGTGTTGTGAACCTTCTCTAGGCGACTTATGAGCAACATTTAAAAGAATGGGTCTCAACTCCAAGAACTATGGTTCCTTTATTTCATCTTTTTTCTATTAAAAAAAATAACTTGCATTTGCTTTGCTCAGCCATCAATCAGTCAGTGAGTGTCTACCTGGTTAGGACCCACATAGAACTTAGGGAAGAAAATATATGATTTTATTACACATTTGTGTGACAAATGTTGCTATCTGTGAAATAGACTCCGTGCTTTATGAAACATTGTAGAGTGGAAGGCAGGTCATAAAACCAAAAGCATTTGTAGAGATAGTTTTGATTTAACTAGTTAGAATGGAAAGAAGAAAGAAATCAAAATATGGAAATGTAATTTACTACGAATTGTCTGGAGGAGAGATATTTACAGCTCATAAGCAGAGACAAAACAGAGTGAGCTTATAAACTCCAGGTGGAGGCTACCTCGTGTCCCTTGAGGCCTGGTTTAACAAGTATTGAGAAAACCAGGAAATGTCATCGGTATAAGCCAGTGTAGGTGGAATATTGATCAGGGAACCCTAAGCCGAATGTAGCTTCCAGGTTTAAATGAAACCTGGATAGTTCTCAAAGGCCCCACAAAAAAAATCACTAGCAATACCTAAGACTTCTTAATAATAGCTCTTGTGATTAAACAAGAGTGAATCTCTGAAATCACACGGGCTACCTTTCTACATCCCTTCCTTGCTAAGTCTCTATCTGGCAGCTATGACCTTGAGGACTGGTTCCTGCTGCATTTCCTGTATTCTTCATCATTGAAATTTGCCTCGACATCATACAATTACTTAGGACAGTTGGTTTGCAGCAGAAATGGTGATGATGTTAACGAGAGTGGACAGTTATTGAGACCGCTGAACTCCAGACTCAACGCTAAGCACATGAACGTGACTTTCAACTGCTTTTTTTCTCCAAAAACTTGCTAACAAGAGTCCCATCACCTCTCGATTTGATTTTGTAGATGTTGCAGAAACTTGTTGCCTTTTCTTGTAATGAGTCCACATAGCAGATGACAGCAGGGCCAAATGGCAGCTCTGGGGCAATAGTCACCAGGACTTTTTACCCCTGAAGGTTCAGCACTCAGTCGGCTAAGCGGACAATAGGCAGGTCAGCAGAGAGGACACAACCTGCTGTCACATGCATGAAACAATCACCGAGAAACAAGTTCACAAATCCAATGGCATGTAGAACTGTTCATATTTTTCTACTTAGTAGAGAGGAAAGTGGGCGCTGTAAAAAGTTTACAGGGCAAGGAAATGCTTGTGAGGGGAGAGAAATGGGCCTAAGGAATGGGCAACAGCTTGAGACAAAGTTTACCTGGGCTCTGGGTACTAGGTGTGACATCAACTTAGTGTGAGTGTGTGTGTGTGTGTGTGTGTGTGTGTGTGTGTGTGTGTGTGTGTGTGTGTGTGTGTGTGTGTGTGAATTAACCTTCTGGGGGCTCTATCCTTCAGTACACAGAAGAAAGTTGTAGAAAATACCTTTCTGGAAATTCAGGAAGAAAGAGAGGCAGAGGCAGGGAACATTTCTTTTGTTCAAAGCCCCTGGCATGTAAAAGTCATGCTTTAAGGATCTCACTTCCCAATTCCTGAGCCCAAGTGGCATCCACACTGCAACATCACTGGACAACAGGTGCCCGTTGAGCTGTCTCAGATACAAAGTCAAGTTTTCCTTGGGGCTCATTTTGGTCATCTTTTCAAGCAGCTGGGTAGCAATTGCTCAAGATCCCAAGACAATCCACTCTCTTATATTAGGATCTCTCTCTCTCTCTCTCTCTCTCTCTCTCTCTCTCTCTCTCTCTCTCTCTCTCTCTCTCTCTCTCATTCCTGTCTCTCTCTCTCATTCCTGTCTCTGTCTTTCTCTGTGTTTTTGTCTCTGTATGTCTCTGTCTGCTTTGTCTGTATCTCTTTCTCTCTCCCTCTTTCCTCCTCCTCCTCCTCCTCCTTCTCTCTCTCTCTCTCTCTCTCTCTCTCTCTCTCTCTCTCTCTCTCTCTCTCTCTCTGTGTGTGTGTGTGTGTGCATGCTTGTGTGTGTGTGTGTGTGTTTATGCAGAGGACAACCTCAGGTTTATTCCTTAGGTGCCATCCAATCTTTTTAAATTTATTTTTTATTTTTTAAGACAGTCTTTCCTTGACTTGAAACCCTCCAATTAGCCTAGGCTGGCCAGCCTTCCACACCAGCACATTCTGGGGTGGGACAGCCTATCACTAGGCCTGTCCTTTTCCCCTGGTCAGCTGTGGCTTTCAAGAATTGAGCTCATGTTCTTTTGCCTGCAAGGCAAGCACTTGCCCCCTGAGACCTCTCCTATCCCTCATCTGGTATTTCAGTTAGCTTCTCTCTGCATACCATTGCACCTCCAGCCTCCCCCAAAAGGCACTTCTTTTCCTCCTTCAACCATTTTGCCTTTTAAAGGATATCTCTAAATGTTTGAGTTACCTTTTTTTTCAGACCTAAACTTTAACTAATCTATCTTTACCTTTAATTTTTTTTCCTTCTGGTTTTTGGACTCTGAAAGCTTTCCTCCCATCCAAAGATATAAAGGGCCTCTTCCTATTCAGTTTCCACCATAATTTACGCCTATGAAGATGCAACATCTGTGACGCCGGTTGCAGCTTCAGCTTCTCACTGGGGTCATTTCATCCCCTGTTGTGTCTGACAGCTACAGTCACAGAACTTCTGAATTCAATATAAACCTTATTCATCCAATCCAGTCCAGGGGAGGAGGGGCAGGTAATGAGAAGGAGTGGGAAGCAGACTTCAAAGACCCACCTATAGACATGCACTTCTCAAATACCCCGGCCCCCAAAAAGCAATTAACCAATCCCGGTTCAGAAAATCTGAACTTGGATTTCTCTTGTGGTTCCACGATTGATGAGCCAACATGTTTGAGCAGCCTGGCCTGATGTCCTACACCAACTCCAAAGCCTGCAGAAACCTGTCAGATGAAGAAAATCAGTGAAGTGGGCAAATGGTCCCTGCTCTGCAGCCTCGGGGATCAGGCCACTAGACATGATGAGGAAGGCCTGGGAAACCCATGTAAGGCATGGGCTCTTAGAGACAGTAAGTCGGTACTCAGAACTGGCCAATTGTTGCACCCAGATGTGGCCAGGCATGCCCTAGTATTCCTCTATTTCCTTCCAAATGAGAGCATCCAGTTAGCTGGAGGTTGCTGTAAAGGTCATGTCTAGATAATTAAACACTGATAAACAATCTATGAAAATCCAGTGCTGATCAAACTGATACTTACCTGTGAATCATGTGTGCCCAGGGCTAGCGCTTCATAAACTGTGTTCTTCTTCTCCCTTCTTATAGACTATGATTTTGCAATTTCAGTCTCACTTGAAGTTTGCGGTTTTCGTCTCTCCCTAATAAAAGCGGTGGAAGTTCTGAGGAAATCTGTTAACAATACAAATTCCATGATTTTTCACTTAGCTTTGGTGTTTTCCTTTATTTCCCACCCACTTAATGATTCCCATGAACATAATTATGCTTAAGATTTCTAGCCAAGGACTCATAGAGCAATTGATAGCCCCTTAATGTGATTATTCTTATCCAATATTATTGAAAGCAATGCAACAGAATGTCATTATGGAATACTCGAGTTCATAAAGATAAGAGGGCAAGTTGATCAGCTAAAAAAATATATATGGTTTGACAGTCTAAAGCTATCCACATATTTCACAATAAAAACAAAAATAAATGGGGAAAAAACAGACATATCTATTGTGGCAAATATAGTAAAGGGTTAATAGTGACTTAGTTTTAAGCTCCTACAACTCAATGGGGAAAGCATGCTTCCAACAGAAAACCAAACAAAAGAAATTTGAACAGACAATTCACAAAGGAAGAGAATCAACCAATTAAAGAGCATATTGGGAAATGACTCAACGTTACTAGCAGTTAAAGCCACAAATGTTACAATTTCCCAGTTCAGACAAAGGTTCAGCATAGCTGGTATATCACTGATAGATAAAAACCCAGTGATTCGCTGTTCAGCAACTTAACAGTATAAATAAGGACTTCATTTTAGGTAAGCAATATCAAGCTCTTTTCTGCGTCATAGACATTGAGTGGATCCAAAATGAGCAAGGTTCACACCTACTCTCAAGGAGTGGGTATGTTTTCTGTGTCCCCTGAGGGGAGCAGACAGAAGTAACCACATTATTTAAACAGAGAAATAACTCAGGTACCTACAGGATACAACAAATGTCTGATCAAAACCAGACTGAAGTCTGAAGGTGTCTTAATCCATTTGTGCTGCTGTAACAAAATACCTAGGGCTTAGTAATTATTAAGCAATTAAAATGTATTTCTTATGGTTCAAGAGGCTGGGAAGTTCAAAATCAATGTGTCAGTTGAGTTAACGTCCTGCAAGGCTACTGTCTGCTTCAAGATGGAACCTTGCTATTGTGTGGAAGATGGGATGGAAGGACAGAAGAAGGTTTATCTAGTTCCCCCAGTGCTGTAATAATGCACCAACCCATGATGGGTGCAGAGCTCTCATGACTAAATCACTTTCTTAAAGGACTTACTTATTTTATTTTCCATTGTTATACTACAACAGTGGAGACTAAATATCAACATACACTCTGGCTGGAGTGGATACATTCAAATCATAGCAAATCTGCTTGAGGAAGTGATCCTGAGACGAATGTAACAAAGGGGTCAGAGTTTATGTAGCTGAGGAGAGGAGAGAGAGAAGGGGAAGACGTCATTTCAGTGTGAGGCAGAACATAGACAAAGGCATGAAAACATCAAAAAGTATGAAAACATCAAACATGGATGCATCAGCTAGATTTCTGTAGCATCAGGTGTGAGGCAAGAGTTGGAGGCGGAGTCACAGGTCTAGCCTGTGCTCTGCTAGAGAGAACTTTATCCCAGAGGTGATTTGAGATATGGAAGAGGTTCAATCAGGTGGACATTTCCTTTGATCATACATCAGTAAGGTTTTCTATTTTAATAAATAGAGTATTTATGAAAATAAACTACAATTTTTAAATGGGTGTATCAGCTACTTTTATGCTATAAGCCAATATCTGACAGAGACAAGGGAGGAGAGATTTATTTGGGCTCACTGTTTCCATCCATCATAGTGAGGACAACTGTGCTAAAGTGGCTTCATCCAGGGTGGCAGGAGTATGAGGTGTAGACTCTTCTCATTATAAGAGACCAGGGAGCAGAGAGAGCTAGATACAAAAAGGGGTGGGTATAGCATTCCAAGACTGCCCCTTCTAATGGCCCCATAGCCTTCAAAAGTAGTACCACAATCTGGGGACCAAGCCTTCGAAACCTGGTAGACATATCAGATTCAAACTGTTAATGGGAAAGGGTATCAGTGGACAATTCCCCAGAGAGAACACAGAGGCAATAAGCAGAGGAAATGATGCTCACACTCGTCTTTAGGAAAATACATGTCAAAATTACCATGAGATACCATAAATTATCATATGCAATGCCATCCCAAAGTATTTACCCCGAAGTAGGAAAAGCAAACATCAAACAGACTTGTATACCAGTAGTCATGTCAATGGTCAAAGGGTAAACACAACCTAGGTGTCATCAGCAGATCAATAGACAAACAAAACGTGGTATATAAATGCAATAGAATAGTACCTTGCCT
The DNA here is from genome assembly GCF_000001635.26 of Mus musculus. Classification (NCBI taxonomy): domain Eukaryota; kingdom Metazoa; phylum Chordata; class Mammalia; order Rodentia; family Muridae; genus Mus; species Mus musculus. The sequence continues at coordinate 72,226,300 of NC_000083.6, read as the reverse complement.
TAGGTGAAGCTCTGACATATGTTGCAAAGTGGATGAATATGTAAAACATTATAGTGAGTGAAAAAAAGCCAGATGCAAAACACATATTCTGTGACTCTGTGTGCAAGGTATCTAGAATAGATAATGTCACAGAGACCAAAAGTGGAATGGCAGATACCGAGTTGGACTGAGCTACTAGGACAGTGTTGCTGTTTAATGGTTTAATAGAGTTTTGCTGTTATTGTTATGTTATATATCTTAATCAAAAAATTTTAAAGTAGCAGATGTTTTTAAAAATAATATATATGCATATGCTCATATATATGAATATATGTGTATGTGTGTATATGTGTATGTGTGCATATATGCATGTATATATAAATGTATATGTATATGCATATATGTATGTGTGTATATATGTATATGTGTATGTATATATGTGTACACACACACACACACACACACACATGTTTCATTTTACCATACACATATTCATCCATTTATCACATTTTAAACAATTGGGACTTGATGTTTTGAAACTGACCTTTCTGTTTCTGCCTAGTGATAGCCTGTTGTGTTCATATCCTTTCTGTTGCTGTGATGAAGTACCCTAAGGAAAGCAATATACATGAGAAAGGGTTTATCTGGGATTTCAGTTCCAGAGGGATACAGTCCCCCATGACAGAGAAGGTGTGGTGACAGGCAGGAAGATGTCCCAGTGAGCTTCTCTGTCCTGTGATAAAATCCATGACCAAAAGCAACATGGGGAGGGGAGGGTTAATCAGGGCAAGGATTCAAGAAAGAAACCATGAGGGGGGCTGCTTACTGGCTTGTTCTCTTGTTCATATTTAGCTTGCTTATATGCAGGATCACCTGCCTAGGGCTGGTATCACCCACAATGAGTTAGACCCTCCCACATCAACCAACAGTCACAACCATAGGCCATTCCAATCTGGGAAGTCCCTCAATTCATACTCCTGGATATCACTAGGCTGTGTCAGACTGACAGCTGACAAGAACAGAAGGCATAAAGGCATAAAAGCCAGTCACATTACATCAAACTCAGAAAGCAGAAAGAGACCAGAAAGTGGGGCTTGACTGTGATGGCTCTTGTCCTCCCCACTGTGATCCACTTTCTCCAGTGCAACTCCATTTCCAAAAGGTTGCTGGATCATGTCCAAACGCTCCACCAAGTAGGATCCAAAATATGTGAGTCTATGGGGGACATTTCAAGTTCAAAGGACAACTGTGAACATCTTAGAGTTACAGTGTCGTTGCGGAGAGTGTCATGGAGACAGACACCAAGGTTCGGGACGGGCTCCCCCATCGCTTATTTCAGTGCCAGCTCCTTGGCCCCAGGAGTCACCTAACCTTAGGCCTGTTTCCTAATCTTTACAAAGGAGATGAGAATAATATCAAGCACATACATTATTAAGACTTAAATTATATCCTGAATAACACAGTGCTCAGTACTCAATAAAAGAAAAGCCATTGCTATTAATATTTAACAAGGCTGACCTATGCATAAAGACAATATTTTAATGGCCTCCAGAGCACTTAATTGCACAGATACACCATACTCTTTGTTTAGTGAATATTACATTTTGAACACTTACTTTATTTCTAAGTATTTGTTCACATATGTAACAGTGGGAAACTCCATAAGCAACTTTTACAGAGACAAAGATAACCCTTGAACTTCTAATCTTCTTACCTTTACTTCCCAAGTACCAGAGTATACCACCACCACCACCACCACCACCACCACCACCCCCACCATCATCAGCACCACTATCACCACTCCAGTTTATCTGGAGCTGGGGAATCAAAGTCAGGGCTTCGTGGTACACACTCACCAACACTTACAGCTCCCAAAGAAGTTTTTAATAAACAACTACTTATTTCAAAAAAATTGCTGGAAAGAGAATTGTTGGGCCAAATAATAAGCATAGTCAAAGTGTGTAGTATGGGGGGGAGCATACATTCTCCAGAGTATAATATTCATAGGCACAGGACATAAACTTTATGTATAATAGCAACCTAATTGGGGATAATCTAGTGTTTAAACTAAACATCCCATATGTTGCCTGCTTATTGTCATCGATTATAATAAATCAATTATCATAAATACCCTTGCAAAGTCTACATGAAAACCTAGAAAATATTCATGCCATGATGTCAGTTTTGGAAGATCACGGGACAAAGTGCATTTAGTACAGACATTAATTTTTTAAGTCCTATGAATGTGGAAGAACAAAGCCCCAAAGAAATATGGGCCATTTGGTGTCCTAAAGATAGGTAATTTTATTCTCTTATGTTTTGTTCTAGACTGTATTTAATCAGTATAAACCATCTCTTTATCTAAAGATAGAGTAATTTTCTTGTGAAAGTATGATCTCTTCCTATATGTAAAGGCAATTACTGACATTTAGCCTCACATTGTATACAGTTCTTAAGTGAGTACCCATAAGAATGAATCCCACATTTCAATTTTCTGGTACAATGTTTTTCAGACACAAAGTCATCTTCTTGAGCCTTATCTGTAGATTCCGAGTCTGTGGAGCTTGGAGATTCTTGCCTCACAGTGTCGGCATCGGCAGCAAGATCAGGCAGCCATTATTTCCCAGAGGAAATTAATCTCAGAGGACTCTAGAGATACAGTACAGCTACCTGGGCAGGGCTGTAACCCAGGGACGTGCCCTAACTGTCACTCACCTGAGTGGATCTCCCAAGTCTGGACTTTCCAGTCTATACACCCTTGGGCTGAGAGGAAGTCTAATTGATCTCTGAGCCTCATTTCTCTTTCATCTGAAGAACAGGCCTAGCAATCATACCACCCAACATTCCAGGACTGTTGCAAAACCGAATGCAGTGATTTTGGTGCAATGTTAATGTAGTGATCAGGGTATGGAGGGCAGTGGGTAAATGCTAGCTATTATTAAGACTATCATCATCTCTGGTTTGTTCTGTCTTTTCAGATAAGCTGTGGTGAGACCTAGGAAGTGTGAATTGCTTTAGCTCAGTGGGAAAAGCCTCTGATTTGGAGTCAAGTGGTCTAGGCTGTAATAGTGATTGAAGAACCCTTTTATCCAATGGCCTGGGGCAGGCAAGGATCTTCACCCCCTAGAGCAGGACTGTCCAATAGCAAAATAATTCTGTAGAAACAACATTACACACAGCATAACAAAACAAAAGAACTTAATCATAACAGTTTTTCTTAGCCCAAGAAACATAATATTATCATTTCAACATGCAATAAGTATAGAATTACTAGCAAGGTATCATATATTCTTTTTTTTCAGTGTGCATTTTATACTGACATGACTTTTTAATTTGAAGTTAAACTTTTGACTGAAAGGTTTCATCTGCATTACATAAAATTTGTATTTCATAATTAGAATCCTATACCCAGATTGTTCCATAGTTTTATAATAGCTGAATCAAGTATCCATGTTTAAAGTTGAAGTCAATTAAGATAAAACTAGAGAACTTAGTTCTTCAGTTTCTTGCATGTGTGCATATGTGTTTGGGTACATGCTTGCATGCATACATGCGAGAGGATGTGTGTAGATGAGAACACTGATGTCTTTCTTGATTGCCTCCTGTCTTTTTTTAAGCCTCTCACTGAACCTTGAGCTCAGCAGTTTGGTTAGACTCACTGGTGATCAGATGCTGCCAGTCTCCTGTCTTTCTTTCCCTAATGCTAAGATCACCACACCTAGCTTCTGGAAAGACCCATTGTGAAGACTCTGTCATCAGTCTTGGGGCTGGAAGTAGTTTCCCACCTGAGCCCCTCCACAGCCTCTGTCACTCTCCTTTTTCAGCCACATTTTGACTCCCCAGTTCTCCATTTGGCTAATGTCTGAAGAAAGCTTTTGGTTCTCTTTGCCATGGCAAGGTTGCTCGCATGAGGGAGCTTGTTACATCTCAGAAAACTACCCAAATTGATGTCTTCTCCTCAGTCCCCCAGGGAATGAGAGGTGCCCACCATCCAAAACTGGCCCAGTGGCATTTCTACAAACCAACAACACTCATCCTGAGACTGGCTTTTGTTATTGCAAATGTGCAATCCATTTTACAAGATGCATTTTACAAAACATGAGACACAGTGTGTGTGTGTGTGTGTGTGTGTGTGTGTGTGTGTGTGTGTGTGTGTGTATTCTGGTGTGCGTCTACATGCAGAAGAATGAGAAGCATCTTTTTCAAAGGAGATTTACAATGATGATATTGCTAAATTTCATCTGTTTCTTCCTCCTGCTACACTCCTCCTTCCACTTTGTATTTAATACAAAGTGGTCATGACCCATTAAATTGATTTCATGGCTCACTAATGG